>NW_026007021.1:0-4407 GCF_001458135.2 Marmota marmota marmota
GAGAGAGAGAGAGAGAGAGAGAGAGAGAGAGAGAGAGAGAATGGAGAAGGAATGCTCTGCAGTGTCAAGGATGAAAGTCAGGTTTCTAGATGGTATAAATGGATGGAAGGTCGTGCCATCCTTTGAGATGGGGACTGGAAGACAAGGTCAGGGGTTGACTGTGAGTTGATTTTCATAGTTTGTGATGAATACCTAAAACTGCAAAGCTAACTGTAGACACATATGTCTGTATTTAGAACAGGGGATCTGGGATAGAAATATACAAAGGATTAATGGCTTACCAGTGGTATTTGCAGCCATTGATATGGAGGATTTTCTCTAGGAGACAGAGGAAAGAGAGTCCAGTTCAATCTGTAATATCTTAAAGAGTTGGCAGAGGAAGATGAGCCAGTGAAGGTAACTAACGGGTGTCAATGGACAAAGAAAAGAAGTTTGCTGTCTCAGAAACCTAGTTGTTGATATAGTACAGCTATAGCAAGAGCCATTTCAAATTTGGGCTGAAATAGTTCCATTGAATAAAGGAACATAGAGGCCATCTCTGAACCTTAACAAGTGCTGTTTTTTTGGAGTGATGGGACTAGACCATAGGAATGGAGTGAGACAACAGGGCATGGAAGTGGCGATGTTTTGAGACCTTTTATAGGGGTTTGACTAAAAGGAAGATCAGATTTCAGTTCTGACTTTGCCCCCCAAGCATGTGAATACCCTCACTTAGATTCAGCCCCCCAGCTCTTAGAATAAAGGTTGTCCATTTCACCTAATGCATATAGATAGAATGTTTTCCCTTCATTCATTCTCAGTTCTCTTATGACTCTTAAAACAAGATGAACTTGCTGGTAACTAGTTTTAGAGACACAATACAGGGCTGGGAATGGTAGATCAGCAGAAGCATGGGTGCTTACCACGTGTGAGGTAACAAACTAAAACAAAAACACCACAGAGACACTACATATATTTATCATGATACAGGACCCCTTCCTCCCACTCCAATAATAGAGTAAACCTAATACTTTATCTGGTATATGATGAAGCTTTGAATTCATCAAGATATGGATTACTATGCCCATCTCAGTAGAGACAAAGTTTTCAAGGAAAATTCTGACTATATTCATCTCTTCCCTAAGCACTGACTTTAGAATATAACTCACTCTTAGATACACCTCTATCTTTAAGGACTGAGATCTTAAGCAGTTTAAGAAATCCCAGGGTGGTAAATACTGGATTTGCAAGGAAGCTTTGCTTTTTACACTTGCCTTTTTTCTTTGAACTTTCTTTTTTAGCAACCTATTAGTTCAGTCACATTAAGAAAGTAAATTTTGCTAGACTGTGTCATGCTATTGTTATTATCCCTAATGATGACTTCTTTACCCCCCATCCCCACTAAGGAGCCACAGAATTAGAATGCTGAAGTGCCAAAGAAAAAAGACACATGACTATTGGATTCACTATAAAGGATTCACTTTTTTTTGTCCCAGATCTAGCAAGGAAAGGGCAGAGGCACAATCTTAGAAGTTTTAGAAGCTTCTTGCAGTCAGAAATGTATTAAGAATACATAAATGACTTCCAACAATGAATCAGGAAATCAGTGAGATTTTTCAACACATATACATACATATATTGCTCAAGAACAACCTGAAAATGTGCAGTGGGCTTTTTGAAATAATAGAACGTAAGGCAAAACAATGTATAAATATTGGAAACATGATGCATGTCTCTATAAGGATATTTTTAGACAGTTGAAACCTTTTCATTTTCCTATTTTCATAAAGCATACTTATGTCTAAAAGAAGGAATTTAAATAAACTAGCTGAAGTGAATGGATTATTCTGAAAGAAAAAGGAGAGTTTAAAAAGCTGATTGTTTTCACTAGAGCTTCATTCATAAAAGCACACAATTACTGGAAGTACCCTTTGTTCCAACAAATTAACTCCTTGTGAGCATCATTCTTGAGTACTTTTATGGTTGAGTAAATGTTTAATATAGTGGTTACATACTTTCCCTTAACAATTTATTTATAAAATTGAATATTTGTGTAACCTGAAACCATTAGACTAGAAAAAGTCAACTGGGATAGAGATATACTATACCGAAACCTGTCATTTGGTGCCTGATAGAGAAATTCTAGTCCATTTCTTTTCAGGTGTGGATTAGAACTTCTGCTGGAACATTTGTGAATTCAAAGATTGGATTGACAAAGACAAATGATTCACTTCTTTGTTATAGTCCTAGATCTAGCAAGGGAGCCATCAATCAGACTAGGTAAGGTTGACTTCTGATCCTCCTATTTCCTGGGGGACTACATTGGATGAACTTAAGGTCCCACACAACAGAAGCTCTGTATAATTTTTTCTTGAGTGTGGGGCTTGTGAATGTGATGGGATATCACCCCCATGATTAGATTACCTATATGCAGAGAAAAGATTTCACAGATGTAGTTTAGGTTCCAAATGAACTACCTTCAAGTTAATCTCAAAGATCGTCCTGGGTGGGCCTGACCTAATCAGATAGATCTTTCACTGAAACTGGGCCATTCTTGAAAGAAGAGTTTTAAAGCAAGAACAGTCATGCTGTGAACTGCTTATGGCGGAGGACATAGAGCAAAGACTTGAGAATGGCCTCTAGAACTTCAGAGGTCCCCCCATCAGCAAGAATTCTACAACCTTAGTCCTATAGTCACCAGGGGACAAATTCTGCCAACAACTTGAAGGCACTTGAAAGTGGATCATTATCCATTTGAGCCTTCAGATACAGCCACCTGACACCTTGATTTCAGTCATGAGAACCCCAGCAGAGAATCCAGCCATGTAGTGCTGGATTCAACTCACAGAAACTGTGAGATAGTAAATTTGTGTTGTCTTAAGCTACTAAGTTTGTGGAATTTTGTTATATGGCAATAGAAAACTAATATATGTTCTGATTTTATTAAACACACAACTTGTTCAGGTCACTAGACTATGCTTTTGAGATAACTAATGACAATACACTGTACAAGATGCCCTTCAATGGAGTGATAAATCAACCCCTTTAAGGGTTGATATTGCACATCAAAACACTCCATCAGAGTAAACATTAGCCCATGCATTGAAAACCTTTCTCCAAATAAGGTCTATCTATAGCTTAGAATACCAGGAAACTTACATTTCCAGCCAAAAGTCCTGAGGGGCTATTCTGTTGCTTGTTTCTCTAAGTATTTTATTTTCATTCACTTTTCTTCTCATACTGTTCAGTGAAGGTGAAGCTCTGTCAAATTCACCCATTCAACATTTTAACCAGTTACTCAAATGTGACAGCTCCAGGTGGTTACAGCAGATGAGCATTGCTCTTGGGAAACTAGTTCAACTCTTGGCTCTGAAATTGACTACCCTTGTAGTCCTTGCACCTTCTTGCACTCTCTTGTCCTTTGTTAAAAAAACAGATCTTATGATGTATTCCCAGACTGCTAAGGGCAAAGGAGCATAAAAAAAACTGTTAAAAGTATTTCAAGGATCACTCAAATTTTTCCTCTAGAGACTTCAAATCAATCAAACGAACATACATCTTGTCCTAAGGGCCAGGGAGATATCCCCCTATAGTCTTGCCAGTTAAACCTATTCTCTTCAAATATTTTAACATGTGCAAAAGATGAGTTTTACTTCTTATGGCAGGGGACAGGAGTGTGGCAGGGGAAGGTATGAGACTGGATATTTATTCAATAGGAGGACAAATGAAAATCCAGACATGAAAGATCAGATGTGATGATTTCATTGAGGTGCCAAAAAGGCAAGGCAGGACAGTTTGGCTGTGAATGAGGTATGTCATTCAAGATCAAATGTGAAAAGTTTTAGGAAGCTGGAATATAAAGTGGTGGAGACAATACACCAGCCAAGCACAGTCAGTCTCAGTGGGCCAGTCTCAGTGGATATTCTACATTATTTCCTCATTCTCACATGTATCCTGTCAATTAGTCATATAATTATTGCATTAGGTAGAGAGAAGAAACAGTCTGAAGCAGGTTGACTTTCCCAAGACACTCAGGGAGGAGGTAACAAGAAAGGGAACTTGAACTTAGGCAGTCTACCTCACTGCTCTCACTCCTAATTGCTAGTCTCAGGACAAATGGGAACATTTCCATTCTGTCCCTTTGGGCCAGGGAGAGAGAGAAAGCCCTATGGTTCTGAGAGCCCATGGTGTTCTGAGATCAGGAAACCTTGAGTTGGGAGTGAAAATGTAGAAGAGAGAGTTGAAGATTCCTACACTTAATTCTTTCCAGGCTGAAGATTTCCACAGAGGAGTTCCTGTTTCCTAGAAAATTGTCCTTTACAAAGATCAGTCTCTCACTGTCTCAAGTTGGTATGGTATTTCTTGGTAGGTTAATGCTCTTTGTAGTTTTATTTTATAAGATGGAATGATGAACTTTTTATCCGCCCC
>NW_026007022.1:0-4406 GCF_001458135.2 Marmota marmota marmota
TCTCTTATAGTATTTTAAACTATTTTCTCAATTCTTTATTATACTTTTTTGGTCATTCATTTGACCATCCTTCCCTTTGTCCTGCCTTTTATTCTGACATACACAAGCTCCTCTGTAACCTTAACAGCTAAGCATTTCCCACATTTCACCCTTTATCTCATCATTGCCCAGAGGAAAGTCATATACTTAGTAGAGTGTACGCTGAGTCACTGTTAATGCTTTCTTTTTTTTCATTTTTTTTTTTGCTATTTCCTAAAATTTTATGTGGTAGAAATTGGAGTAATCTGGGCCAATATTAAAGGATTAATGTTGGAACCTACCAATTCCCTTCCCAGGATCAACACAAAGTTTCTCATAACCCTCTTGCTCCTGGTTCACCTACTACTGGTAGAACCTTTAATCTTTTAATTCTTGTGTTGCTGTGAGATGCATCTTCACACCTGAGATGTCCCCATAAACCATCTGTCACAGATAATCCTACTTCTGTAAAACTTTAACTTTTCTCATCCATTCTTCCACATAATTTTATAGGGATTTGTTAAATTGTGACCTGAAAATAAAATCTCTTTTGGAATGGTCCATAAGGAAAAATCACCACATCATTTCTTTCCCTGTCATTCTGTTAACATAGGGAAATAAAAATCAGTAGAAATGAAAAATGATTCAATTGAACCTAGGTCAAGTGATCGTCTTTCTCTTTTTGAAAGCTGATTTACTTAGCCCAAAGCAAAATCATCTATGTTATGATCTAATTTCATTGAGATAGAAAAGATTCATTTAAACCATTTTTTAAAAATTTCTAGTGTGTATTTTCTTCATTTCACAGTTTTTCCAACTCACAGACTGCCTAACAGATTGTTCTGTAAGCCACATGTTGAGTACTATATTTATTACTTTGGATCACTGACGAACCTCACTGGATTTCAGTGAGAAAAGGAAGAGTACATATAATTCATTTAAACAGTAGAATAAAAATGACATTTATTTTTAAATAAAGCTCATTTTATGCAAAAGCAAACATCATCAAAATGATACATTTCTTGACTCCTTCCTATTAGAACATAAAAGCAATATTTTCATTTGAATTGCTATTGTTGTTATTTAGTTACAAATCCCTAAAATGTTAATTTGTGATGCAAGTAGAAAGCCTCTTAACTTTAAGCAGCCACTGGGATAAAATAACTACATCTATAAATCTAAGGTAAATATTTTGTTTAATCCTCCTCTCATGTAGATAAAACTCTGAATTTTGATGTTTAAATGCTTTTGATATAAAGTGAGATGAGTTCTCATTCATCTGATAATGACATCTGTTAGAGTACACATATAGTCTTCAGGTTGGTTGCTGAGAAAATGAATCTTTTTAAAATATTTTTCTTTTAGTTGTAGATGGACACAATATCTTTATTTTATTTATTTATTTTTATGTGATGCTAATGATCGAACTCAATGCCTCACACATGCTAGGCAAGTGCTCTACAACTGAGCTACAACTCCAGCCCAGAAAATGGATCTTAATGAACAACATTTTATGGGATTATGCAATTTCTGGGTTTATAAAAAAATATTGATCCAATCTCTGAATATTTTACCATACTGTTATATGTTTTACTGGAAATTTCCTATTGAAGAAACATGCTGCCAATTGGGGAAATGTTATTTACTAGGGAGAATGCTTGACAACTTGTCTGTGTGGGGGAATAAAAAAAAGGAAGTCAAGAAAGAAGATCCTATCAGAAACAATAATTAAATGCTTCCTATCTTTCAGTGCTCTGGAAAATGCATTTAATTATTTTTCATCTTATGCCATAAATTGACTCCCATAGTTTTAAAAATGAGTCTATTTCTCTTAGAAACACTTATGACCCAAAACTAAGGTGCAAAAAAATGCAAATATAATTATTTAATAAATTTTACATCATTTCTGCTGGCATGCTTCATTTAGAAATATTGATTTGAGAGACATAGCCACAGGAAGTGGCCCTTTTCACAGAAAATAGAAAGAATTCTGGAGGATAACTCTACCCTTTCCCCACCTCCGTGCAAAAAAAAAAAAAAAAAAAGCTTAAGATTTATTCCTAATAATCATCATTGATTTATTTTGTCACTGTGTATTTAGTAAATGCACTTGAAACTCTCCAATAGAATTTAAAGTTTTCAGAAACGAGGAGATGGATGGGTCCAGGTATATTAGTAGTCCTTTTTATTTCTCATTTGAGGATGAAAATGGGAGAGGATCTGAGGAACTTTAACATGTTAAAGGTGGAACAGTATAGAGGAAATTTTGAAAATAGGAGTCATTAACCATTGTGCCTCATAAATAGTCAAATCGATGTAAGAAAAAAATTATATATGAATTTTATCCTTTCCTCACTCAGTACAAATGAATAAAGTACCTTATGTTCTAGAGATGAAGATAAGTGCATAGGATATACAGAGACTAGAGATACCACATAATGTCCTATTTAAAACAAATGTGGTTTTTGACCATGAAACTATAAGCAAACAGCTTCTTCTGCTCAAGGCCACAGTGGGAAAAGCAATGTATCTGTACTTTAATTAGGCAATAGAAATCCATGAAGCTGCCTTCACTTGGCTTTCAGCTGTTTATTTTGCATCAGTAAAATCCATAGACTCTGAAAGAGAGCTCAACCATAATTAAAAGTGTTATTGAACTAAACACAATTACCAATATTTACCTCATTATGTAATACTGTTGGCACCAGAAGCAGATTTCAAACTAGTTTTCTCTTCTGCATTCTTGTTAGACATGGAGAAAAGAAAAAAGTCTAATTCAATTTAGTAATGGCAAGTACCAAAATCAAGTATGGAAAAATTGCTGACTTGCACATGAAGGCACCCAACTACATCACTGTTCATTTACCATGTCTAGCTCCCTGGAAACCAGGAGAACTTCTAGTTCAAGACTGAAACATTTGTGCTTTTTGATGATATTTTAATTAGGGATTTTAGCTCCCTAATCCTTAGGTACTTGCACTGCAAGTGCTCTACTAAAAAAAAAAGAGATTTATCCTTTAAAATAAGGTCAGTTGTACAATAGTTTTTTTATTCTGTGAATATAATTATAAGACTAATAAAATTGTATCAAAAGGCAAACATCTGAATAAAATGAATGTGATATAAAGAGCTTTTGGCATATTACTAAAAACATGACCTTAGTAAAATTATATGCTTTTGGCATATTACTAAAAGCATAACCTTAGTAAAATTATAACCTTAGTTAAATATATTAATTTATAATGTATAAATTAAGTTTTTATGGCATTTTTCATATGCTTCTAAAGACAAACATGAGATTCTAAACTGAACAGCTTTATTTTTTAATATTCCAGACCACAGAGAGATATAATGATAACTGGGAAGTTGGTTCAGCTCTAATGATACACAGGCCTGGAATTGAAGAACCATATTTCCTTCCTATTTTGTAGATTCTTTGATGGCTCTCTCAAGTGCTTCAGGTGATCGTGCCTCCAAGCAGACAGTTTTAGAGACACATTTTTCTTTCACACTTTTTTTTAGCTTAATTTTATCTTTAGTCTTGAAGAAATTTAAATTATTTATTATTATTCCGTTCTTTTTAAACTTGTGCATTTCTTCTTTCATTAGGCCATGAAGCCTTTGAATTCCAAAATATTTTTTTTATTTTATTTCTGGTAGTAGAATGCTTAGGACTTTCTGGCATATACTAGGCTCTTTTTATATATTTAGTGATTGAATGAGGCTGCACAAGATTAAGTTTAAATTGTAATTTAATTATTAAATATTCAAAGGATAGCATGATTAACAGAATTGGGGCAGGGGTCAGATTGAGGTAGCTGAGGGGTATAGAGATATTATATGATACCAATCCATAACTTGATGTAACTCTCCCTCTGGCCTCAAAATAAGCAAACAAATAAAAGAAAGAAATAAGAAAATAATTTTTTTGCTGTATATCAGTCAATTTCACACTGCACAATGAAAAATTCTAAAAATATTAAGTAAAATCTATGAGAGTAACTGTATTCTAAAGGGCTGCTTTAATTTTCACTTGCTCAATCAATACAGTTCCTATTCCAACAAGTCTATTACTGGATGTAATTCTCATTCTAGAGAGTTAGAAATCATCTACCAGACTGGCAAGGTCATACAACTTAAAATAGTTTTCTTTAATAAAAATACATTATGTTTCCGTTCAAGAGGATGACTTCATCCAAACTCATATATTTTATGACTTCTCATTTTCTAAAAATAGCAAATATTAAAAATAATAATTAACTTTTACTATTGTTGAATTTAACTTATGTCTATGTTGGAGATGTCTGTTGTAACACTGTCCTTGATTCCTGTGATACCAAATAGTATGATAGTATGTTCATCTTAATCTTCCATCTTATAGATTTTTT
>NW_026007023.1:0-2254 GCF_001458135.2 Marmota marmota marmota
CTTGACCTTAACACTAAACCGAACCCTAACACTAGCTCTACCAGTAAACCTATACCTAAACCTAACCATAACACTATCACTAGACCTAAACTTAATCCTAAATACAGCCATAACTCTAGCCCTAGTTCTAAACAAAAACCTAGCCCTAGCCCTAAAATAACAATTAACCTAACGCAAAGAGTAAGTCTAGCCCTAGACCTAACCCTAGTTCTAAATCTTGCCGTAAACATAAGCCCAAACGCTGATGTTTACCCTAACACAAACCCTAGATCTAAACCTTTTCCTAACCCAAAACTTAAACCTAACAATAGACATATCTATAACCCTAACTCAAAAAAACTAGCCATAACCATAACCCTAGCTCTTACATTACCCATAGCCCTAACACTAGCCATAAACCTCACACAAAACCTAGCCCTAATACAAGCCCTAAACCTAGACCTAAGCATAACCTTAACCCTAACCCTAGCTCAAACCCTAAACCTAATTCCTGACCTAGCCATAACCATAGCTCAAACTCTAACCCTTAGTCTAAATGTAATCCTAGCTCTAAAGCTAACCCTAACCCTATCCCTAATCCTAAGTGTAACCATAGCCCAAATCCTAGCTCTAACTTTATCTATTACCTTAAACATAACCCTAACCATAATGCTAACCCTAGCTCTAACCCTAACCCTAAACCTAACCCTTACCCTAAACTTAACAGTAGCCCTGATTCTAACCCTAACCCTCGCCCTAGCCTTAACCCTAGCTCAAACCCTAACACTTACCCTAAACCAAACCCTAACATTAACCCTAGGAGTAACCCAAACCCTAGCTCTAATCCTAACCTTAACCAAAGCCCTAACACAAGCACTAAACCTATTCATTGGTTAGCCTAAACCAAATGCTAACCCTAGGCCTGACCCTAACCCTATCCATAACATTAACCCTACACATTACTCTAAACCTAACATTAACTGTAAACCTAATTCTATCCATTGCTCTAACCCCAACCCTAACCCTAATGCTAATTTGATCCCTGACCTTAAATCTTTTTTTTAAATCATATTTTTTATAAAGAGAGAGAGAGAGAGAGAGAGAGAGAGAGAGTTTTTAATATTTATTTTTTAGTTATTGGCAGACATAACATCTTTGTATGTGGTGCTGAGGATCGAACCCGGGCCGCACGCATGCCAGGCGAGCGCGCTACCGCTTGAGCCACATCCCCAGCCCCTAACCTTAAATCTTAACCCAAACCAAACCCTAACCCATACTCTGACCCTAATAATAGCCTAGCTCTATACCTGACCCCTACACTAAACCTAACCCTTACACTAGACCTAGTCATAAACCTATCCCTAATACTATCCCTAACCATAACCCTAGACCTGACATTATCCCTAGCTCTAATCCTAGCCCTAACCCTAACACAAACCCTAGCCCTCATTTTATCCCTAAACTTAGACTTAATCCTAAACCAAACCCTCACTTTAGCCCTATCCCTAAATGTAACCCTAGCCCTAGCATTGAACCCAGATATATAACCCCATCCCTTTCCTTAAAACTAAGTCTAACCCTAGCCCTAACCATAGGCCTAAACCTAACACTAATCATGGCATTAATCCTAGCCCTATTTGAATGCTAATCTTAACCCTACCCCTAATCCTAGCCCTAAGATTAACTCTAACTCACACCCTAGCCCTATTTCTATTTATAACCCTATTCGTTATCATAACCCTTACAATAGCCCTAACCTGAGCCCTAACCCTAGCCATAGCCCTAACCCTAGATTTAACCATAACTCTAAATCTATCCCTAATCTTAAGCCTAAACCTCATTCTACAACTAGCTCTAACACTATTGCTAATCCTAAAACTAGCCCTAATCCAAGCCCTAGCCCTAAAACAAAACCGAGCCATTGCTCTAACCATAAAACTTAATCTAAACCAAACTCTAACCCATAACTAGCCATAACCCGAGCTCTAATTCGTGTCCTAGGCCTAAAACTAACCCTCACTCTGACTCATATCCAAACACAAAACCTAGCTCTAAATATCACCCTAACCCTAAAACTAATGCTAACACTAGACCTAGCCGAAACCCTAACACTAAAACTAACCCTAATCATAACCCTAGTTCTTACATTGGCCTTAGCCAAACCCTAGCCCTGACTCTAACACAAAAATAGCCCTAATCCGAGCCCTAACACTAGATTTAACCTTAATTTTAACCCTAAAACTCGCCCTAAACCTAACCCTAATCCTAGCCCTAA
>NW_026007023.1:2826-4406 GCF_001458135.2 Marmota marmota marmota
CTAGACCCAAAACTAATCCTAAATATAGCTATAATTCGAGCCCTAGACCTAAACAAAATCCTAGCTTTAGCCCTAACAATAACCCTTAACCTAAACTAAACACTTACCCTACCCCGCGACCTAACACTAGTCCTAATTCTGGCTCTAAAACTAACTCTAATCCTATCCAGAACACTGACCCTGACCCTAACATTAACCTATCTCTAAACCTGACCCCAACCCAAAACCTAGTCCTAACACTAGACCTAGCCGTAACCCTAACCCTTATACTAGCCATAAACATAACCCTAGCCCTAACCCTATTTTAACCCTAATCTTAACCTTAACAGTAGCCCTAACCCTAACCATATCCTAACCCTAGCCCTAAACCTAACACAAAACCTAGCCATAACCCTAGACCTAACACTATCTCTAACGCTAGCCATTATCCTAACTCTAACCCTAACCCTAATGATAACCCTATCCCTAACCCTAACCAAAACCCTAACCCAAACCATAAGCCTAACCCTAGACCTAACCCTAAACCTAAACCTTTCCATAGCCTTAACCATAACTCAAACTCTAAATCTTACACTAAAACCAATAGTAAACCTAGCCCTAAAACTAAACTTAAACCTAAACCTAACTTTAACAATAAAACTTCCTTACATCTAAACCAATATTAAACCTAGCCCTAAAACTAAACTGAAACCTAACCTTAACAATAAAACTTCCTTACATCTAAACCAATCTGTTACCCTAAACCTAATCCTAACCCTAATAAAAACCCTAGCCCTAACAATAAACTAAAACCTGACCATAACACTAAACCTAACCCCCGTCCTAGACCTAACACTAGCTCAAATCCTAAACTTTACCCTAAATATAACCCTGACCCTAACCCTAAGCTAGGGTTACTAGCCCTAACCCAAAACCTAACCTAACTCTAGCCCTAATCCTATCCTAACTCTTGCCTTAACCATAGATCTAACCCTATATATTATCCTTATGATAACCCTAACCTAATGTTAACCTAGGCATAACCATAATCCTTTTGCTAACCCTAAAGCTCTCCATTGCCCTAAACCTACCCTGAAACCTAAACCTAACCCATTCACTTGCCCTAATCCTAAATCTAACCCTAATGCTCATTTGATCCCTATCCCTAAATGTTAAACTAAAACAAACCCTGACCCTAAAAATACACCTAGCTCTAAATCTGACCCTTACCCAAAGCCTAACACTTACACTAGACATAGACACAAACCTATCCCTAAATCTACCCCAAAATGGAACACTAGACCTGACTAGCCCTAATTCTAGACCTAACCCTACAACAAAACCTAGCCCTCATCCTAGCCCTTAACATAGCGTTAATCATAAACCTAACCATAACCCTAGCCCTAACCCTAATTCTAACCCTCACCCTACCTCTAAACCTAGATATAACACCATACCTTACCCTAAAATTAACTATAACCCTAGCCCTAACTCTAGGCCTAAGGTGAACATTAACCCTAGCCCTAATCCTAGCCCTAACTTAGCCCTATCCCTAAAACTAACCAAAACCCTAGGCCTAAGACTAACTCTCACCATAGCCC
>NW_026007024.1:0-4404 GCF_001458135.2 Marmota marmota marmota
TCAACTGCTGCACAATTCTACAGGTCACACCAGGGTCACTTTGTGTATTCTATGGAAGTAGACAAATGGACAGTGATGTGTGTCCAACAGTGTGGCCTGGCACAGTGCAGGTCCCGCCCTCACACTGTCTGAGTTCCAGCTGGTCCTCACCCCCCTCTCTGCTGCAGACCTTCATGATTTCCCGTCCCTGTAGTTTCACCTGGGCTGAGTAACACCTGCCTGGCACTCACAGCATGGACGATGTTCAGCCTGGCCTGTCACCGTTAGTGCTGTGTACACAAACCTCCTCCAGGGGTTTCCATTGCAGCATAGATAGTTATTTTCTTTCCTTTTATATTTTTTTTCAAATTTTTATTCAAACTAGGTATTAAATCCAGACACGCACTACCACTCAGCTACATTCACAGTCATATTTGTATCTCTCTCTCTCTCTCTCTCTCTCTATTTATGATCTCTCTAAGTTTTTAGGTCCTTGCTAGGTTGCATGGACATCAACCCTGAGTCTTTTGGCCTGTGAACCTGGAGCTGTACCTATTGTCCTCCTTTGGGCTAAGAGACCTGGAGACCTGGACTGGGAATGCACCATGGTCTCTCTTATTCTTAGGTTTGTGGCCTCTTGGACTGAGATCCAAACAGAGATGGGCAAGGCAATGCTGTTGACAACCTGCTTTGACAGATTACCAGGCCTTGGAAGAAACAAAGTGGGTGCATTAAGAACAATTCCCTTTGGTACATGTATGACCAGATATTTAAAAATGGGTCTGAATTTAAAATAAGTACTTTCCAAATAAATGATCATTTAAAGATCATTACTGAGCAATAATTAGCATGAACAAACAAAGATTCTACATAGTCATCTACTCCCCCATTTTGGCTCATGAACCAATGTCATGAAGGTCCCTCCCTGGACTCCTACAATATCAGTCTCTTTTCCCCCAGTTCATGTGATCACTGGCACTTGAAGGCATCCAACTCACCAAGAGGGCTGGACACTGTTGATCCCCATTATTTTATCCACACCATGAGACCTGACTGACACTCGATGTCCACCTGACCACAGAGGACCTGGCCGACACTGGAAGGCTGGGAAGGTTCTCCTCTGTGCCTTTGGGTTCAGTCCTGTGTCAGCCAGAAACATGTGGAGAGCTCCTGAGAGCTTTCATGGGTGCTATAATTCTTCCATAATACACCATTCAACAAGCAACTCATTTACAGAAAAATAATCAACCTAATGCACTTGACCATGATATTATCATAAATGCAGGTGCAGTGGTGTTAACAAAGAGAAACCCACACAAATCAAGCTATGCTGGCCCTGGGCCCCATGCAGTTGATTTCCTGTCCTGCCTGGTGTGGAGAAGGCTCAGAGGCACTGACCCTGTGTGGTTCTGTTTCTCTCAGACATAGAATATTCGCTCTTCAGAATCCTGGGGTCATCCCCACCCTCTCTATTGTGCCCATGGAGCACCTTGGAAACTTCTATCTACTCACTTTGGTTTTCTGGTCAAAGTTCTTGACCCAAAGGATTGTCATGGTCATTCTTCCATTAAACTGAGTGAAATGATGAACACATGGTCATCAGATCCCATAGGACAAGGGACTAATTATGAAGAAAGGTTTCCATTTTTGAGGCTAGGACTATAGGTCCTGGTGATCAATGGCTAATCGGAATCTACCTCGGCATTTTAATAAAGTGACTGGAAAATGTGTCAATTCTGGAAGAGCTTCAGGAATGGTTCTCCTGATGACATTGCCACTGGTGACAGCTGGTAGGACAGTTGAGCAGGTGTCAGCATGAAGCTTCAGGTGATGCAGGAGGTGGCCAGCACAGGTACAGGCAGCGTCATGGGGCACAGGGAATGTGACCTGCACAGAGAGACAGGGAGATGTGCTCTCAAGCTACAGCCTCCTGGTCAGCCTGAAGCTGAGAATCATGGGGTCCATTCCCTTCCTTTCTCACTGTGATGTCATAGTGTCACCTGGATATGACAGAGGCCATCCTGGCTGCTTAAGCCAATGTCTGATCATGGCCGTGGACCAGGATCAGGAGGCAGGAGGAGCAGGTTCAGGCTACTTGCAGCCCCAACACCCTCACCCTGGGCCTGTATGTGCTGAGATCAGGAGACACCACCATGTGTGTGGCAGGTGTGTGTGAAGCTCCAAGCTGCTCTGCTCACCTGCTCTCCTCCCAGCAGCACAGCACCAGCCAGGGGTGGGCTCTGAGGCCTTCACCTTGGGATCCTCCTGCATTGATCTCAGACAGGTGGGGTTAGGAGAGCCCAGCAGTGAAAGAGCAGCCCCTGCCCATCAGGTGAGAGCAGGTGGGCTCCAGGGAGAGCAGGCCTGCTGTGGGTGGGACCCTTAGGTGTTGATCACCACTGCTGGGGCACACAGACCTAGACACACTCACACACAGACACAGACAGACACACATGCACAGACACACACACACACACACACACTCACATTCACAGACACACACACACTCACATTCACAGACACACACACACATACTCACACACACAGAGACACACACATTCACACACACAGACATGCACACACACACAGAGACACACACAGACACAGACACAAACACACTGACATACACACATACGCACACACAGACACACAGACACACACACATTTACACACAGACACACACATACACATACACAAATACACACAGACATACACACAGACACACACACACTCACACACTCACTCACACAGACACACACAGACAGACATATACACACCCACAGACACACACACACACTCACACACAGTCACACACACACTCACACAGACACATACACACTCACATAGGCAGACATGCACACACTCACAGACACACACACCCACAGACACACACTCACAATCATAGACACACATACTACACATACTTATACACACTCACACACATACACACTCAGACAACAGACACACAGAGACACACACACACTCTCAATCACACACAGAAACACACACACTCACACAAACATACACACACACTCACACTCACACATAGTCACACACACAGACACACACACAATCACACCCATAGACACATACAGATAGACATACACACACACACCCACACACAGACACACACACTCACAGATACACATACGTCACATTCTGGCACACACACACAGACACACAGAAACAGACACTCACACACACATACACACACACTCACACACGCGCACATACACAGTTAGTGACACCTTCCTCTACAAGGCACCCCCTGTGCTTTTCAAACTGTGTCACTCTACTCCAGGGCAAGCTGAGCACCCCCTCTCCTAACATCCAGAATCCAAAGTGCTCCACAATATGAGACATTGGATGGTTCCAGGGGGGTTGGAATTGGAGATGGGGATGCTCAGCTGGTAAAGTGACTCAATGTTTCTAAAATATGAAAACCACTGAAATATGAAACCTTCCTTGTCCCTCCCCCACATGTCAGATAAGGGACATGAAAAAACAAAGAGTTCCTGCAATACAGTGTCAGTTTCCTGAATCTTTTTAGGGGGTCCCATCATATCAACATGTCTTTGACACTGATTTAAACTTCCACTGTCAGATGTCGCCTTCTACTGCAGGCAGCAGCAAGGACTTTTTCTCACTGGTTTTCCTCCAAACCTACAAGACATTTTAAGTGACTTTGTTCAAAGGACAGAACCCATGTCCTAAAGGTGCCCTGAACACTGTGGCATCTGAGATGAAGTCTGAGATAAGAGCTCAGATAAATTTGGCCTTGACTGACCAGGACTACTCAACTCAACTTCATAAAATGAGGGTCCCTGATCCACAATGGTGCAGGCCTGTGGTCCCAGTAGCTCAGGAGGCTGAGACAGGAGGATCACGAGTTCAAAGTCAGCCTCAGCAACAGCAAGGCGCTAAGCAACTCAGTGAGACCCTATCTCTAAATAAAACACAAAACAGGGCTGGGATGTGGCTCAATGGTCAAGTGCCCCTGAGTTCAATCCCAATACCTGTTCCCCCCCCCAAAAAAAATGTTAAGCTCCTTTCTCAGTTCCTGGGGCTGCTGATCCCTTGGATACTTGGTGAGGACAGAGTGGATGAGGAAGGAGAAGGGGAGGAGGGTGAGCTCTGGGGCCCCACTGCCCCCCATGTTTGCTCTTTCTTTGTGCTACAAATGCAAGTTTTCACTCCAGGATGGACATGTAGGGTTGTGATGGATAAAACTGATGAAGATTTATGAAGGTAAACAATCTTGGTACCAGTGGACACTGGGAGATATAAAGAGAGGGTTCTGCAGGTGAGTTTGGGAGACACTGCACCTGGCAATTCTATACTCCAATAGAATGTGGGTATTTTTTGAAATGAACCAATTTCAGTCCCTTCCACTGCCATACACACACACACACTCACACCCACAAA
>NW_026007025.1:0-62800 GCF_001458135.2 Marmota marmota marmota
ACAAATGGCGCTTCTACATCCAAGTGACATGGCAACAGGATGGCACCATCCGCTCTCAGTTTATGGTTCAAAGTGATTGCCCTTTCATTGGCTGTAAACAGGCCATCACCCTTAATGTTACTGGATTCAACTGGGCCACCTCATCTCACTTATGTTCAGCAATGCTGTCCTTCATAGCAGACCAAACTGAAGAATCCTGTAAGTGCTGGCCTGACACCTATGGTGGGTACTCTTATAATTCATGCAAAAAATGCTTTCTAGATAAGCCTTGCTATGAGAATCTTGCATACACCAAATTTACTATTTGGGACCCATGGAACCCCAAATGGGCTTTGGGTGTTGATGGTAAATTTTATTCGTGGGGTTTTGCCAAACACCCCTCAGCCTCTATCAGAATATGGAGAACTTACATACAAGTGTTCCCTCAAGTTCACATAACCATCCAGGAGCAAGAGAAGGAACTCTAACACCAGCTGGATGTAGTTGCCCATCCCAAAGCTGACCCTTTCTCATGGATGGCCCTAATACATCAGGGCCTTCAGCTTCTAAATTTGTCCAAAGTGAATAACACTTCAGACTGTTTCCTCTGCACAGGTTTGGATCATACTCCATTAACTGCAATTCCCATTGATTTTCCACTCAATACCTCAAGTAGACTGCAAGGACCTCCCTCTCCAGCCTTTGAGGAAGTACCTCTTTTCATAACTAATCAGGGAATTTCTCTTGCTGTTATACTTCCTCAGGTTCAGCACCCTGTGACCAGATTGTTTGAATTTATTCCTTAACCTTTGCTCTGCCTGGGTTCTTTTTCTGGTGCAATGGTATCCTAACAAAAAAAAATCTAAGCCTCAATATGCTGTTTGCTTTTTGTGATCCTTTCACCTTGGTCCCTCAATTAATTCTGTACAGTGACACTGAATTAACATAGCTTGTTACTACCTCCCTTTCCAGAACAAGAAAGGCCATTTTTCTACCAATAGTAGTTGGACTCTCCCTGGCCTCTTCCCTCGCTGCCTCTGGACTCGGGGCAGGAGGACTTGGTTATGCCCTAACCACTACTCAGAAGCTTGAACAACTGCTTCGGGAAGAAGTAGACGCATCAGCCACCTCTCTCGCTTCCCTACAAAGGCAAATGACATCTCTTGCCCAAGTCTCAATGCAGAATGGTTGAGCTCTAGAACTTTTAACAGCAGATAAAGGAGGAACCTGTCTGTTCCTGAAAGAAGAATGCTGCTATTATATCAATGAAACTGGACTGCTTGAAGAGAATGTTGGCACCCTCAATCCTTTGGGTGAAAGGCTTAAATAGCAATCCTTAAACAGCAACCATCAAACGACCCTTGGTCAGGCTGGCTAAACTCTACCCTCATTGTGTGGCTGACTCCCATTCTCACTCCTATATTAGTAATAGGACTTCTATTAATGATTGCTCCCTGGCTCCTCAGGTTTGCTTGAAAGCACATAAGTAAAATTGCCAGAGTGACCTACAACCAGATACTCCTACACCCCTACGGTCGCCTCCCCCACCGAACCTACATCTGAGCCACTAGCCCCCACTACTTCCCTAAACAAGCAGGAAGTAGCTACATGAAATTCACTGCCCTGTATCACCAAAAAGGCTGGAATGTTAGGTCAGTGGTGGCGACTTAGTGGCAACTTAAAACAAAAGAGCCCTTGAAGGAAAGGAACATCAATCAGGTACCAGCTGAAATGCCTGTCAATCAGTGAGATCTCCTGACTAACGCCTGTCAACCAGCAGGACCCCCTAGCCAATCCTGGAGTTCAGCCAACTCCCCTGATCAACTCCAAGGGGACAAGGGACCCTAAAAACACATTTTCCTGTCTCAAGCCCTTCCCTTCCTGCTGTAAGCCCCATAAAAATCCAGTCCAGTCGAGCTTCCATGCGGTTTCTCCTCAGACCCTTCTCTCCACTCTGTGGGTCTGATCGAGTTCCACAAGGGAGTGATATCTCAAAGCCTGGTTCAGCAGTCCCTTTAAATCTGCTTCCTTTGGATGCTGCCTGATCTGACATCATCTTGTAATTTAATTACAATATGACTAACAGTAGACTTCTCAGCACAAGCCTTACTATCCAGGAGAGAAGATTAAAGTTCTAGGGGGAGAAATGTGAATCAAGATGCTAAACACACTCTCTCAAGATGATACAGCAGATCTATGCAACAATCTGATCACCCCAGTCCAGAAACAAAGCAGTGAAGGAACAGCTGAACAAGTAGTGGATGCAGAGTAAAGACTCAAAAATTCAATTATGGACACCTTGGAACCTTAAGTGACATGGAGTTTGGTTACTGGAATAGAAAATAAGGAAAGAATTTCTTGATCCTGAACACTGATCAGAGAGGGGTCAGGGGAGAGGGTAAACAGTGAGAAAAGGGGGGAGAAAAACCCCTCAAGTTTCCTTGCTTAACACAGTTGGAAAGAAAAGCAGACCAAGTTAAGACAGAACAGAAACAGCAAAGACAGTAAAGAAAATTATACAACTCAGCCCCAACTCTTTGCAGGAGAGAAGTACCACTGTACCCGGCAAGACAGTTATTTTGTAGAGTCCACAACTAGTCAGTCTTCCTAGAAGAAATTAAATCAACACAGTTTCTTCACACATCCAGATAGCAATAAATAAAACCATAGGGAATGCCTCTGAAATGGGTTTTCTTACCAATCCATAAAAAAAGAAACTTGTTGAGAGATCTCTGACAGCTGCAGTTTACTGAAACCCCCTCCCCCTAACCTTGGACAGGGAAGTAAGGTGGAGATGAAGTATAAGCAAATCACTCCCAGGGAGTACTAACTTCAACCCAATGCTCCTCACAGCTTCCTTGGGAGTTAGATGAAGAAGGGGCAACTGACACCCTACCCACATTACCATGACAGGTCAAATCCTGGTAATCTGCAGCAGCCAGGGTGGATGCTTCTGTGTCACAGAAGAGCATCTGCCAGAGAGCCTGCATGCACAGGCTCCAGAGTTGCAGACAGCCACCAAGCTCTTAGTTAGGGCTCCAACAAACAAGTACTAGAAGATAAGAGACCACTAAGCATTTCTCAGCCACCAGCTAAAGGAGATTATATGAAGATGGGCCAAGTAACACTCTGCCACCTTTAAGAGAATGGGTAAAATCCTAGTGAGATTTGTGAAGCTAGAATTAAAGAGGCAGTCAGCATAGATAGGTAAATCTAGTCAAGTCAGATCAAGGATCAAGGAGACCAATTTTGAGGAAGTCCTGGAAATTGGAGACTGTCCCCTGAGGGATTGAAATGTTAATTCCTTCAGAGCCCTTCCTCCACCCTTATCAAGAATCTGCCCCTGCTCCAAACTGTTGCTAAAGGGACTTGTCCCAGGAATTGTACCTCCTTACAGGGAGCTAAAAGTTTGTTAATTAATGTGTCCAGGGCTGCTCCATCCTACCCTTCCCCCTTCAGCCCACCTGTTTCCCACCTTTTGGCCATCCAACCAAGCATTCCTGGGCCTAGTCACTAGCAGGAAGGAGAAAGATAAGAGGAAGAGAGCAGGAGAAAAAAAAGGAAGCCTAAGACATATAAATAGGGTAGAATTCCTCAGTTCTTTGGTTACCAGGATACCACCTATGGCCCCCTTCTCCCTCACAGGAGAAGTCTATATTACTCCTTTTTAAATAAGCCCTGCTTTATATGCTTGCATTGGTGTGCTTCTCTAATATTCAAACTTCAATATGAAAGGGATCAGAAGATAATCGGTGGTATCATTTGCAGCAGCCTGTTGGAGGATTTTGTGCCCAAAATCATGTACAGAGAATCTGCACTCATAGGACTGAAAGTTACAGCACTTATATAGGGCCACCAAGCACTTATATAGGGCCACTATAAAGAAGCCCCAGCAGAGGGGAGCAGGTACCCAGGGATTCATAGCCTCTAACTGTAGGGTCTTATACAAAATAGTACAACTAATGCTTTACAGCACCAGCCGGAATGGATAAACTCTTAGTGATCTGCAGCAGCCAGAGCTGAAGCTTCTATGCTACAAACTACCCACAGGGAGTTACAAACTAACCCACGCAGTTACAAAGAGCCACCAGGTGCTTAAAGAGGGTTGCTACAAAGAAGCCCTGATGGAGGGGAATGGGCACTCAGCCATTTGCAGCCAGGGCAGCCTTCAACCTTAGCAACTCAGGCACAGACCAGCCAACTGACACCCTAAAGACAGCCACCAAGCCATAAAACCACAGTGATCTGCAGCAGAAAGGGTGAAGGCTTCAAAGCCACTGACAACCCACAGAAAGCAGGTACTCACAGACATTTGCAGATAGCTACCAAGTATCTAGATAGAGTCATTATAAACAAGCACCAGCAGAGAGAAACGGGTGCTCGGTGATCCACAGGAGTCAGTGACAATCCTGATCTCTGTGCACAATGCCCACACATCCAACAGAAACAACCAGCAGACCCACCATCCTTCACATATACATGTAAGGTCATGCAACAGCAGCAACCAAAAGGAGGCAGATTTTAAAAGGCCACTGAATTAGACTTTATTGAGATCTCACTCCCAGGCAGAATTCTATTGGACTGGGAGAGCAAGAAGAGGGTCTGAGGAGAAACCGTGTGAGGGCTCTACCAGACTAGAATTTTATGGGCTTAGGGCAAGAAGGAAGGGCTTGAGACAGGAAAGGGGGTTTTTAGAGTCCCTTGTCCCACTGGAGTTTGTCAGGGGAGCTGGCTAAGGTCCAGATTGGCCAGGAGACCCCATTGATTGACAGGCAGTTCCATCAGCACCTGATTGGTGTTTCTTTTATGCATGGGCTGCTTGGTGCTTTGTTCCTAAGTCACCTTCATTGACCTAACAATACAGACTTGGGCCTCTAGGCTGAATAACAAGCACCAATTGGCAAGAGAACTGTAGCAACCAGAGAAGTGACTCCTCTATACTAACATCTCTTGGAAGGTCCACAGCTATAGGTTCCAGAGTAACAAATTAACTCAATTCTCATTCAGGTGCAGGAACTCATAGAAGGCATTTCCCAGGGATAATACCAAACAAAGAGCCAGTGTAGAACTTTGGGCATATGGTATTCAGTACATTTCACAGAGGGGCTTACAGAAGATCATCCCTCAAACACCAGCCACCACTGAGTTTTTCCAGATACAAACCCACAGACTAGTGACCCTACAGGGAACAGCAGTCCTACACCTCCCACAGGCCACCACAGTGCCACATTAATCAGACCACTATACTCTACCTTATACAGTCAAAACCCCCACACTCTGAAATATACATAGAGGACCCAGCACTAGACTTGAAAGCACTGGATACATGACCTTTTTTCAGGAAGGCACAGAAGACTACACCTAACAAGGAGTAATAACTTGGCTGCTACACCTCTGACTATTAGGCACCATCTACTCTGACCCACCAGAAAGCTAGTAGGTACCTGGATACACTGAAGAAAGAAAGATTGGAGGAGGGCCTCTTAGAATTGTATCAGAAGTGAGTTGGTGTGATCATTATCTCATAACGAGGGAAACATGGATGTAAAGCTTTCCTAGAAAAAAAAATTAAATCAACACAGCTTCTCCCCACCTTCAGACAGCAACAAATAAAACCAGAGGGTGTTCCTCTGTAAAATGTCTCAATAATCATCTAGAAGGAATCTGTGAAGAGTCTGCTACTAGCTGAAAATTGCTCAACCTCCACCCTCCATGGACAAGGAGAGTCGTAGTATAACAAACATGAAAGTGGGTTACTCTCATAAAGGGTTGGCTTAACCCACAGCTCTGCACAGTCTTCATTGGAGCTTGGTCAAAGATGGGAATAAAAAATCATGATTCATGGCTGTGGGCTACTACTGGGTAGGCACAGGTGAGACATCATCTGTCTCTGTCCCAGCCCATAGAGGTGAGTATCACAAGGTGTGTCAGCACCTCTCCAGGGAATTCTTGCCTTCTCAGAGGGATAGGCCTCCTAAGAAATTAAAGTCTAGAATAATTAATGAAGAACAAAAGACAAAAATCCAGAACGGATAGTTTTAAAGATGGAGCCTGGATAGATCCAGTCTACACAGGAGCTGGAGCTATACAATAGAATATGCTCCTGTGGTTTATTTAAGGGGGTACATCAAAGGCAGAGCTAAGGTTACAGGGGTGGAGTTTTGCTTTGTGATGTCTTGCAATCACCAGTTTGATTGGCATCTTGGCAGGTCACACCCATCTCAGAGGGGCTGTGCAGCTAACAGAAAGTCACCCCATCTCTGATGCTGTGTGGAACTTTTGGCAGAGCTTGAGTAGGGCTCACTATGTGTCTGGGCAGGCTTACACAGAGGAAATGTACACTTGAAGTTTCCAGACCCCAAATTATCCTATTCACTAGGTTGCAATATACATTATAGTCCACACATATCCCATGGAAAGCCCTTAACAGTGGACTGGTGACTTTAGTTCACAACTGAAAGCAAAGGTACTTTGGACACAGGAGGATTATTTGTGTCTTCTTCCTGGTCACCTGGGTGGTGTGCTGATGATCTGCTTCACTCAGGGAGATGCTTCTTTGCCCATAACCACACATTCTATACTTGCAGACAGCTAGCAGACTCTTCCCCTTTGAAGAGGCTCTTGTGAAGGGCAACAAGTGTTTAGTGGCTTCCTTCAGTTGAAGTTACAGCCATAAACCTTGTGTGTTTTGCTCCAGCACATAATAGAAATAGCCATCAGAGAGAGCCTAGCACCATCCAAGAGGTAAGACCCAGGCCCCCTGGGCTGATAAATGAAAACCAGCTGGAGGGATATCCATAGTGACCAGGGCTGTGGCTTTGGTGCCCCAGCACCACTGGGGGGATCAAAAGCTGAAGAATGATGAAAATCTTATAAAGATCCCAAAACCTAATAAAATTCCAATCAAGAACAATCAGAATTCCTTCCTCCTCAGCATGGTTTAGTATAAGTAGCTTTAACATCAACTTTGGTCATACATGTATTACTCTTTATTTTGATTTTATAGTTGTATTTGATCTTGTAAACTCAACATATTTGTATTTCTTCTCAGTATTTTAAAGCACTAAATTTAATTTATTTTTCTTCATTTTCCTAGCTGATGTTTATGTGTGTATGTATGGTATATCACATTTTCTTGATCCATTATTCTGTTGATGGGCACCTGCACTGGTTTAATAACTTGACTACTGTGATTTAATCTGCTAGAAACCCATCTAATCAAAGGGCAACATTCACATTTTGATTCTGAGTAGTTTTGTATAATAGTACAAAGGATGGCTTCGAGGACTTAATGAAACTGAGAAGGAAAAATTGTGACTTATAACCCTCAGAATTTAAACTGATACCCTTACAACAAAGGGATGGAAAGAGTACCTCAAAACTTTATCACAGAGATGCTGCCTTCATTGCCCTTCTGAACATTCCTCATTTTAGAGAAGAGTATAGATTTTATGAAATACATCCTCATGGCTAAAGAAAAGAATAATATAAATTTAAAAATTCATTATCCCACTTACCTTACACAAAATACTGAATTACTCAGCAAAAGGACTTTGTTATTGTCCATGTGACTTTTAAACATGTATGTACTTAAAATGGGAAATAACTAGCAAGTTCGAATTAACTTCTTAGGCCAAAACAGAAATGTCAACATATTACCTTATAGAAGTTATGTGTAGATCATAAATGTATTTGTAGTTGTACACAATCAATTTCTAATAGTTTTTCAAACTCAAACTGAATTTATAATGGGAATCCCTACATACGGATATACTAACTGACCTTCAAATTAAAAGACCAAATGCCCCAAATTTGAACAAAGTAGCTATGAAGAAAAAAGTACAAATGAATAAAGATTCTTAAACTTTGNTAATAACTTGACTACTGTGATTTAATCTGCTAGAAACATTGTTGTGCCCAAATCACCAGAATTTTACATACACACACACACGAGTGTGTATGTGTGTGTGTGTGTGTGTGTGTGTGTATATATATATATATATATATATATATATATATATATATATATATATATAGAGAGAGAGAGAGAGAGAGAGAGAGAGACAAAAATGTATCTTTACTAAAACATAAAGGAGAATGAAATTATGATGGCAATAGAAAACATCATTCTAAATAAAATAAGCTAGACTCAGAGAGTCAATAGTTGAATGTTTTCTGTCACATGTGGAAGATATAGTGAAATTCCTAAAAAAGTGAGGGAATCCCATAAAAATTGTGGGAGTCCAATGCAACCAAAAAAGGGACTTAGTGTGAGAGAGGAGGCAAGGAAAGAGGAAAAACTGCAAAATGAAATTGACCAATTATGCTATGTACATATGTAAATATTGCCCAATGTATTCTGTCTTTATGTGTATCTACAAAACATCAATTAAAAAATAAATAGAAGGAAGACCACCAGTAGATTAGAGGATGAGAAACAGGAGAATGGATGTGGGGAGGGATAGTTAAAGTATTGGAGACTGAAAAGGAGCACATTATATTCCTTGCATACATGAATAGGTCAAAATTAACCTCACTATTATGTATAACTACAATGCACTAAAAATCATAAACAGAATAATATACACATAAAATCTCTTCTTTAGAAATGAAGGAGAGATAAAATCTCTCCCAGAGAGATAAAAACTGAACTGAGTGAATTAATCTCCCCTAGATCTCACAAGAAATGCGAGAGGAAGTTTATCATGTTGATTCCTTTTTGCGATCTTTTCCTCTCTATTAAACTAAAAAGTGCTGTGTGTATAGATAAAATATTATGCATGATGAAAATGAAGTATGAACAAGATACAGTAGATTGAAAATGCCAGTGGAAATACAAGAAAGGCATCACCACTAATAGAGTCTTGCAATGTATTAACCTGAAATTAAGCATTTGGGGATAAACTGACACTGTATATATAAGTCACAGCAAGAAGAAGTTCCAAAGTCCAAATTGAATAGGGAATGCAAAATATAATGCAATGTGAGAATGATATGGAAAGCATGCTGTATAAGGACAGACTGAAAATGCTGAGACATAACTCAGAGTAAAGAAAATTGAATAGTCACACTTTCTCTGGTACCATTAGGGAAATATTCAGAGAAATGAAGGGACCATTCACAGCCTGAAGTACATTTAAAGTGAATAACAGAAAACAAACTGGATTATTAAGCTAGAGTTACATATAATTAATTATGATAGAAAATATAGAGGGTCAAATTTAACATTTTTTGTTAAAATCTTAATGTCAAGGCTGGGATTGTGGCTCAGTGGCAGAGCTTATCTCACATGTATGAGGCACTGGGTTTGATCTTCAGCACTATATAAAAATAAATAAATAAATAAAGTTATTGTGTCCATCTACAACTAAAAAAATATATTTAAAAAATCTAAATGGCAGTTGAGGGTTGAAAAGTACAAAAATGTGAATGTAAGTAATGTTATAAAAACAGGCAAGTGTCTGATACTGCAATTATTTTGTAATGTGGTTAGATTACAATTTTTATTCTATGCCATTTTAAATCCAATCAATTCTGATCATGCTTAATTCATATTCAATCTATGACAGATTTTTTATAATAAATAAGAATATAAGCAAAGATATAATTTTAAATTCTTTATGCACATATAACATCCTGCAAAATGTCAACTTTAAATGAAGTATAGGGTTAACATATCCAAGATATGTATCTAGAGCATCCATGCTTTGTTTGAAATCTTGAAACTGAACCTATCACCTCACTATCTCACTGTCTCATTTAAGGTTTTTAATGTCTTTTTACTTAAGAATATTCCCAGTTAATAGCATATGATAACAATGAAAGGCTACCAATTTCCTAAAATATGGACACTAATATTTCCTTACTCATAGGGTTTGAGGGTGGATACAAAATAATTTGATAGATGTACAAGTCTCATTGGAGACTTTGAATAGTGAAACACACACCAAATCAAGGATATACTATTGCATTTTTATGGACTATTTAGTCAAAGGATATTTACATCATAGATTAATTGTCATTTTAATTACATTTAAAATGTAATGTGTAATTTTGTGATACTCCAAAGGGTTGGGGATTGAAAAGTAGAACGTTTTTATTTTTTATTGATTTTTTAAAATAAATGACAGTGGAATACATAACAATACTTTTTACACAAATAGAGCACAATTTTTCATATTTCTTGTTATATATCAAGCATGTTCATACCAATTTGTGTTTTCAAACATGTACTTTGGATAATGATGTCTATCACATTACACCATTCTTGCTAACCCCTGCCTCCTCCCTTCCCCTCCCATCCCTCTGCCCTGTTTAGAGTTCCTCTATTCTTCCAATGCTCCCCCTCCCTACCCAACTATGTATCAGTCTCCATATGTCAGAGAAAACATTCAGCATTTTTTTTTTTTTGGAATTGGCTAACTTCACTTAGCATTATCTTCTCCAACGCCATCCATTTACCTGAAAATGTCCTGATTTTATTCTCTTTTATTGCTGAGTAATATTCCATTGTGTATATATGCCACATTTTTTATCCTTTCATCCACTGAAGGGCATCTAGGTTGGCTCCACAGTTTATCTATTGTGAATTGTGCTACTATAAACATTGATGTGGCTGTGTCCCTGTAGTATGCTGTTTTTAAGTCCTTTAGGTAGAGACTGAGGAGAGGGATAGCTGAGTCAACTGGTGGTGCCATTCCCAGATTTCCAAGGAATCTCCATACTGCTTTCCATATTGACTGCACCAATTTGCAGTCCCACCAGCAATGTATGAGTTTACTTTTTTCCCCACATACTTGCCAACACTTATTGTTGTTTGTCTTCATAATAGCTGCAATTCTGACACAAGTGAGATGAAATCTTAGAGTAGTTTTGATTTGCATTTCTCTAATTGCTAGAAATGATGAATATCTTTTCATATATTTGTTTATTGATTGTATGTCCTCTTCTGAGAAGTGTCTGTTCAGGTCCCTGGCCCAGTTTTTGATTGGGTTATTTGATTTTTGGTGCTTAGCTTTTTGAGTTCTTTGTATATCCTAGAGATTAGTGCTCTATCTGATGTGTGAGGGGTAAAAATTTGCCCCCAGGATGTAGGCTCTCTGTTCACTTAACAGATTGTTTCTTTTGCTGATAAGAAACTTTTTAGCTTGATTCCATCCCATTTATTGATTCTTGGTTTTAATTCTTGCACTATAGGAGTCATGTTAAGGAAGTTGGGGCCTAATCCCACATTTAAATATTAGGGCCTACTTTTTCTTCTTTTAGATACAGAGTGTCTGGATTCATTCCTAGGTTTTTGATCCATTATGAGTTGAGTTTGTGCATGGTGAGAAATAGGGATTTAATTTCATTTTGTTGCATATAGATTTCCAGTTCTCCCAGCACCATTTTTTGAAGAGGCTGTCTTTCCTCCATTGTATGTTTTTGGTGCCTTTGTCTAATATAAGATAATTGTAATTTTGTGGGTTAGTCTCTATGTCCTCTATTCTGAACCATTGGTCTACCAGTCTGTTTTGGTGCCAATACCATGTTGCTTTTGTTACTATTGCTCTGCAGTATAGTTTAAGGTCTGGTATAGTGATGGCAGACTTCACTCTTCCTGCTAAAGATTGCTTTAGCTATTCTGGGTCTCTTATTTTTCCAGAAGAATTTCATGATTTCTTTTTCTATTTCTATGAGGAAAGTCTTTGGAATTTTGATTAGAATTGCATTAAATCTGTATAGTGCTTTTGGTAGTATGGTCATTTTTATAATACTAATTCTGCCTATCCAAGAACAAGGTAGATCTTTTCATTTTCTAAGGTCTTCTTTTATTTCTTTCTTTAGGGTTCTGTAGTTTTAATTGTGTAGATCTTTCACCTCTTTCATTAAGTTGATTCCCAAGTATTTTTTTGAGGCTATTGTAAATGGGGTAGTTTTCCTCATTTCCCTCTCAGAGGATTTGTCATTGATGTACAGAATTAAATTTTATTTTTGAAATTTTACTTTTACTCTTATGCCAGTAGCTTTAAAAAATAGTAGAGTTATTTGCACCATGGGGAATTCCTATCCTTCTACTATCAGTAGATTCATTTATTTTTTTCAAATTTCAAATTCCTAGAAGAAATGATTTGAGCAATGACTTTTGGATATGAAGCCAAAACCACACACAACAAGTGCAAATAATTGATAAATGCAATTGCATTGAATGAAAAGATTTTTGCACAGAAAATGAAAAATCAAACAACCTAATAAAAAAAGGTAATAACTCTATTAAAATTAGCAAAGAATCCTAAGAGACATTTCTCAAGGCAACACTTACAAAGGCCAAGGGACATACGACAAAAATGCATGAATCACTAACAATCAAGGAAATGGAAATTAAAACTTACATCAGATATCCCCTCACATTTGTTATAATGGCTATTATTAAAAATACAAAATATAAGAATTGTTGGTGAAGATTTGAGAAAAGGAATCTTGCAAATTTTCTTTTTTTTTATTTTTCCCCCTCCAAATTTTACTATTTTAACATCCTGTATTTTTCTAAATACATAATTGTGTTTTTTTATGTACCCTACTGTCTTCCCACATACTTGTCTACCCTAAATTACTTTCTGTCTCTGATTCCAAAACCAAGCAAAAACACATCAAAGAAAGAAACCTTCAGACCAATATCTCTAATGAATATAGATGCAAAAATTCTCAATAAAATTCTGGCAAATTGAATATGAAAACATATCAAAAAGATCATGCACCATGATCAAGTGGAATTCATACCAGGGATGCAAGTTTGGTTCATCATACAGAAGTCAATAAATTTAATTCATCACATCAATAGACTCAAAGATAAGAATCATATGATCATCTCAATAGGTGCAGAAAAAGCATTTGACAAAATACAGCACTGCTTCATGTTCAAAATACTACAAAAACTAGGGATAACAGGAATATATCTCAACATTGTGAAGGCTAGATATACTCCAAGCCTCAGGCCAACATCATTCTAAACAGAGAAAAATTGAAGGCATTCCCTCTAAAAACTGGAATAATACAGGCTGCCCTCTATCACGACTTCTTTTTAGTATAGTTCTTGAAACGTTGTCCAGAGCAATTAGAGGAGAGAAATTAGAGGGATACATATAGGAAAAGAACTTAAATTAGCACTGTTTTCTGATGATATGATTCTATACATAGAAGACCCAAAAAGCTCCACCAAAACTTCTATAACTAGTAAATATGTTCAGCAAAGTAGCAAGATATAAAATCAACACCCATAAATCAAAGGCATTTCTGTATATCAGTGACAAATCCTCTGAGAGGGAAATGAGGAAAACTATCCCATTTACAATAGCCTCAAAAAAAAATACTTGGGAATCAACTTAATGAAAGAGGTGAAAGATCTATACAATTACAACTACAGAACCCTAAAGAAAGAAATCAAAGAAGACCTTAGAAGATGGAAAGATCTACCTTGATCTTGGATAGGCAAAATTAATATTATAAAAATGACCATACTACCAAAAGCACTATATTGATTTAATGCAATTATGATCAAAATCCCAATGCATTCCTCATAGAAATAGAAAAAGCAATCATGAAATTCTTCTGGAAAAAATACTCTTATTTTTCCAGAATAGCTGAAGAATTCTTAACAGGAAGAGTGAAGCAGGTGGCATCACTATGCCAGACCTTAAGCTATACTACAGAGCAATAGTAACAAAAACAGCATGGTATTGGCACCAAAACAGACTGGCAGACCAATGATACAGAATAGAGGACATAGAGACTAATTCACAAAACTGCAATTATATTAGACAAAGGCGCCAAAAACATGCATTGGACAAAAGATAGCCTCTTCAAAAAATGGTTCTGGGAAAACTGAAAATCCATATGCGACAAAATGAAATTAATTCAGGCAGTAGCTAAGCAGATGACAGGCAGCCACCAATGCAATTTCTTCTAACTTTCCTTGCAGTGACCAGTCACGGAGGCAGCTATGGAGCAAGCACAAGACTGCAACACGCAGCCTCACACCCAGGGCGACGGTTGTGCCTTTAGATTAAGTGGTTTACCACTCACATGCCTAGCACAGGGGAGTGGTTTGCCACTCAGACACACTTAACATATGCTATGTATGCAGTACTCCATGCACTTGTCCCCACATCTCCCCCCCCTGACTGTGCTGCAAGGACTTCAGCCAGCATTGCTGTTTTCGGTTTGATGGCCTTCACATGGCTACACAAGCATCTCACAACGCAAGAAAATATTATCACTATTATAAACAGTAGGGCCAGGGTATAGCATTATAAGGATTAGTTAATTTGGCTATCAGGTTTTTCCAATGTTCAGTCAGTCCCTGGAAGAAGGATAAACACCTTAGTCTTATTGATTTTGACAATTGCCTTCATAAGGTTATGAATAGTCAACATAGTTAGCATCCAAAATGCCCTTAATATACTGAGAAAAACTGGAGAAGAACATCATATTGGGTAACACAAATACTATGAAATTCAGGGTCACAAGTGAGCCCTGGTAACATAACCAGATTATATAGTTGTTCCTGGTGGAGGCCTAGTTCTTGTTTAATGACTAAAATAGTGGCTTTGGACAGTTTATTTAAGTCATTTTGAACAGCAAAGGCTTCTGCCATGGCAGTAGACAAATTGTTTACAGTCTGAGCAGTCTGGATACTCTGAGTGAGTGAAGCAGCCACAGTGACTTTGGCAGCAATGGTGGCTACCAGGGCAATAATCCCAGTGATGATGAGGCTAATTGCACGCCTTGTCCAGTGGAGGATCTCATTCAGAAGATTCTTCATCTCCACTTCCCGTGGACTCCTCCACTCTCTGGACAGGTTCACTGGAAGTCAGATTGCTGGGGGAACTCTGAGGATAAATTTAGCTTTTATAGCAGGGGTTAGACAATTTGTGAGCCAGCAGGATGTATTGACTGTACAGGGGATCTCTGTATGAGTGACACTTATACTATCAGTATCATTGATTATTAGCATGGCAAAGGGTGGTGTAACACAAGCTTGTACATAGTAGGTATGGGTATAATTTGGCACAAAGGCAAATCCATGGTCAAGATCTAGACTTAATATTGACCCATTCATCTTGCCTGCTTCTGCCCATTTGATGGGTCTAACAGATAGCAATATCGGCATGTTATCTATCATGCCATATTGATTTCTTGCATAAACGGCTTGTCCTGTGTAGCAGTTACTGCAGTAGCCATGTGGTTTGGGGGCACATTACATTCCAGGGAACTACACCCACCTAGGCCCATAGATGTTGTTCTTCCCCAGAGAAATTCCTCTTATCAAGAAGATAAGGTATGACAGTGACACATTGATTCCATGGGATGCTATCATTATCTGGCGGGGGGGCTTTCCAAAAAGGATTGTTGGGCATGTTGGCAGCAGGGTTTCTTGCATTTGCCATGTGGGACTCTATGGCTATAGGTAGCATTAACTATAACTCAGAATAGTGAGAGATAGCCCAACATATAACTTACTATAGTTATCTACAATAGTTTTATTGACAAGAGCAAAACAGAGAGGACTGTCCTAATTTTAGGTCTCATCATCAACTATGGCGAAACAAATGGGCAGAGTAGGTATGGAAATGCTGGTATTCCAGGGTACCATTGCCTCCTGGATAGATAACTCAGGATCAATAAGGTTGGAATTATTGGAAAAGAGCTTAGGTAAAGCCTCTTCTCAACTAGCAATAGCCAGAAAGGGTGGTCTAGTGACCAAAGCCCAATATACCTGAAGAGAAGCTTCACTGTTAGAAGTGAGCACTGCACACACTAGGACCATCTTCATAGGCCCAGGGATAGTGTTGCCACCAGGCCAAGGAGCCAATATGGTGGCTTGGTCAACAAGATTTTTAAGATGACCCCAGGTTACTTTATGTGAGGCCAATTTGCACTGTTGAGTCATTTTCTCATGAGGTTTCTCCTCCACAGTTAGTTCCTTCATCTTCTTGGTTGGTGGTCCTGGGTGTCCAGGACTTGACTTTCTGGCAGTAACCCTGATGGGATGAGGCTCCTGTTAACATATGTAAACCCTCCTCCCAAGGTTAGGAGGGGCCCCTGACCATCTCATGCATTTGTTTTGGGATCCTTCCATGAGACCATAGGTTGGTGGGAGGGCTCTGTTGAGGGGCCCAATGCTTATGGACTGCTATTTTTATAGAAAAATTTGAAATTGAAAGAAAATTTAAAGCAAATAAGGTTTTGTTCAAGGCATAGTTAGGGGACTTGGCATAATTTCCCCCCCCTCTATTTTGTAGCATGGTCTTTAATTCCTTGTGTGTTCTTTCTATGATGCCTTGAGTCCAAGGGTTGTAGGGGATCCCAGTTAAGTGCTATATATCCCAATCATTGAAAACTGCTGAAATGTCTATCTATTATAGGCTGGTCCATTGTCAGTTTTAACAGACATGGGAACATCCATATTTCCAAAACATTTAAGTAGATGGGAGATGACCTTTTTTGAGGTTTCTCCTGTGGAGGGTGTGGTCATTACATAGCCTGAACAAATATCCATGACTACATGAATATATTTTAAATTTCCAAAAGTTGCCTAGTGAGTGACATCCATTTGCCATACAGCATTAGATTTTAACTCTCGGGGACTCACTCCAACAGGTTGTAAAGGGCCAATGGGGAGAAAAGTTACACATTTTTTTTCAGTCCCTGACTAGCTATCTGCAAGCCTCCTTAGTCTTGCTTTTGTGCAACTTCCATGCTTGAGGCCAGCAGAAAGGCTTATCCTGGTTGGCCAAACTCCAGTCATCCTGTGTGCCATTGCATACTGGTGCCACTGCTGCTCTGTGTTCCATATTTAGTCTGCACCAGATCAATTCCTTGGCTAGGGCCATCCTGGTTCCTTCATGAGACACCTTCCCTCCTACCACCTTGTTTACTCTGTCAATAATCTGTGGCAAGTCCTCAGTGGCTTTCTGCTTTAAGCTCTGTATAGAAACTATACCTCCCCCAGCTGGTAATTTCCTCCAGGCTCTCAGAGCACACAGCTACATATGACCAAAATAATTTGGTGAGCCTGTATCTTGTACCACTGGGGAACTGTAGATTCCTTCTCCCTGTAAGCATTCAGCTGGCAGGTTAACATTTGTGGTGTGGTTACATCCCCCTGCTATTCACATCCATTATAGAAAAATGCCTTTCACTTCAAAACTGTTGAGGGATAAAGAGCAACTTTGGCTAGGTCTTTCCAGTCTTGAGGGCAATTAAATTCAAGACTGAGTGCTCTGCAAATGGCCCCTGGGACCCATCCTCTTTTACTGCCTTCTTTAACCCCCTCAGGGTACCCAATGCATATATATACCAAGTGTCAGGGCACTGTGGTGTGGGGGGCATATTGACTGGGAAAGCTTGTATTCCCTTACCCCAATTTTCACCTAATATCTTACATAGATCTTAAAAAGGATCTCTGGCCTCCTGGAATGGGTTTCTGGGAGACCATGGCTTGGGCCTGTCTGGTGGCCTGGTCATCTCTAAGCTGTCATAGTCCCTTGCTGGCTTTGGCATTGCCTCATAAGGAAGCAGTTGCCAATGACTCAGGGAAAGACATATCTTTGCCTGTCAGTAGAAGGCACACCTGCACTATTTGTGGTCACCTCTTCCTGTACCATGAAGATTAGCAGTATTATTTCCTGCTTTCTCCCTCCTGCACCTGTTGTAGTTGCTTGCTTTGAAGTAGATTCTCAACCCCCTTTCCTGTTCCTGCTGCAGTTGCTTGATTTGGGGTAGATTGTCGCCTCTGCTTTTTTTCTTTGCCTATCTTTCACAGCCTCATCTTCCCTGAGGACCATCATTATATGACAATGGTCTGTTGCAGGGCCCCCTAAACTTTGCTGAATGGCCATCACAATAAGAAAAAAAAAGTAGTGGTAAAGTATACCCCTGTCTCACTTCAGCTTGCTGTGCATTTGCCATTATCTTGTCCCATATCCTGGGATCAAAAACATCAGCAGCACTTATCCATTGACTGGTATCAATCACAACATCTCAGAACTTCTGGGTTTCTCTCTTATTCAGGATTAAACCTCTAGTATCTAAGAGAGTATACAGCACTTGCAACTGTGAGTCTTTGGTGGAACTCGGTAGGTTGCCCATCCCCATTTCCCCTTCCTCACTGCTCTGTGAGGGCCCACACACTGTCTTATAAGCTTAGCTCAGGTCCCTGCTCAGGTGCCAGCTGCATGAACTTTCTCTCATCCAGTGAGGAGGTCCACAGAACAGGGTAGAGGAGAGTGTGGCAGTGGAGTTGCTAATCAAGACCTCCAGAGACCAAGCAGAAAGCAGGTCTGATTTTATTGTGCAATTACCATGGATATATACTCAGGCAGTAGCTAAGTAGATTACAGGCAGCCACCAATGCAATGTCTGCTAACTGTCTTTGCAGTGACCAATTGAAGAGTGGGCCATGGAACAAGCATAGGGACTGCAACATATGGCCTCATGCCCAGGGCTGTGCCTACAGGGTAAGCAGCCTGCTGCTCATGCTCCTAGCACAAGGGGAATGGCCTGCCACTCAGACATTCTTAACATATGTCATGTATGCAGTACTCGATGCACTTGTCCCCACATCCTTTGACCAACATGCCCACAACCCTGTCAAACCACCACACTGCAATTTTACCATCTATTTTACCATTTTACTAGTAGATGGTAACAGCAATTTTACCACCTACTTTTATGAGATCAACCTTTTTAGGCTTCACACATCTCAGAGATCTCCTGCAGTACTTGTCTTTCTATGGATGGCTTATTTTACCTAATATGATGTCTCACTGTTTATGGGAACCAACCATACTGCAAAACCAGTGCAGGCATACTGATACATGGCACAGACCACAGTAACTATACCAAATATTTTAAGTATTGGGATTGAGGACAGAGGTAGGCAGATCAAATATAAACCTATAACATTGAAAACCCAAAGCCATGTTCTCTCTGGGAAGTGGTTCACTCCATGTGGATCATACTTCCATTTTAATTTAAAAACTCTTTTTGCTTATTTGATTGGATCTCTAGATCAAAATCTTTCTCATGAAAATGAGAACTGAGGGGTGATATGACCTGGTAACAATTGGAATATTTGTTTTTTATTTACCCAAAGTTTTATTTTGAGCCACTTTTCTGTTTAAACTAAAAAATAATTAAAGAATGAGTGACATATCTGAGAATTAATGAAGTAGAATATTCAATAGTTTCTTGTTAAATTTCCCAGAATTTTTTTAAAAAGTTGTACTCTAACAATATAATGTTATATCATTTATTTATTCATTTGTTATTAATTGCATCTTATTCAAAATTTATATTTCATATATTGGGAAATCATATGTTTTTATTTCAGAGCACATATTACAAAGACATTTTGGCTCTGACTTCAGTTCAATAGTAACTAATTGTATTTAATAAGGATTTTCATAGAGAGCTCTGTCCCCAGAAATTCGCTCTGCTAATTCCTCTGGGATAAACCTAAAATGAATGAATTCTTTGCAAACTGTCCAAGGGTCTCAAGGAAAGAATACAAATAGCATGTACAAAGCATTACATGAATTAACTTTCTAATCTAGTTGTTTTTCTCTCTTGTACCCTATATCAACTGAAACACTAACAGTTTTGAAGCTAGCTCTAAATGTACATGTGAGGGCGATAGTTTTTTGGTCTGCATCTGAAAGTTGGAAAACTTAAAATACTTCACTATTCTTTTTATGGAAGGATATCTATAAAACAAAGTGAGTAAAAACACTTGTTTTATTGGCCATGTATTTTCAAGGGAAGGTTGGAATGTGTGTAGATCTTAGTGCTAATATGTATATGAAAGACAGTGCATTTCATATCTGGTAGCCTGTTCTAAACTTTGGAAATACCTAGGTCAGTGGCCCTAGGAACAACTAGATTTCACTTTATAATTAATCTCTCTCAGTCTCACTTTAAACAACATTAAAATAGCATTTATGTTTCATAATGAGTATTCTTGACAGATATTCTCAAACGAAGTATAAAGCTTTTATTAAATCATGTGCACATAAAACATGAAACATATTTTCCTATTATATGATCAAAATTTCATGAATTCACTTCACACTTTTCAATGAGATATTTTGGCATCAGATGAAAGTGACTAATTTCTGCTTGTGTTCTTTTCCTCCTTGTAAAACTAAAAAGTGGTGTTAAGTGGAGATAAGATAACATATGTGATAAAAATAAGGTATAGATAAGATGCAGTAGCCTGAAAATGTAAGGGAAATTAAAAGAAAATTTTAACACACATAAAGTCTGGCAGTTTACCAACCTGACTTCCAACATTCATGAGTAAATAGATTACCATGTAATGAAATAGGAGAGGAAAATCACTTGAAGTAAAAGATCCAAATGGCAGATGGAATCCAAAAGATAATGGAATAAGAGCAGAACATGCAGAGCATGATATCTAAGGATAAATTTTAAAAGCTTAAATATATTTCTGAGTAAATAAAATTGACTAGTCACAATTTTTCTGGTACCTTTAGGGAAATATCCAGAGAAATTCAGGAACTATGGGTAATCACCATTTACCTTGAAGGTGATTTAATACATTTCCTCAAAGCATACTAGAGGTATTATTTCACTTAGAGTTAGATTAATTAATTATAAAAGATATTCTGGAAGATCAAATCTAGAATTATTGTTTATAAAATACAAGTATAATTCAGGGCAGAAAAATATAAAAATGTAAATCTTGAAATCTTTCCTGAGGTGAATGATATGCCAATTACTCCAATGTGATCACAACACACTGTATGCAGGTATTGAAATGTCACACTGTATACTATGTATATGTACAATAACTATGCCTATTAACAATAAAAATGTTAATTCTTTTCAACATTTATGAAAAATATGAATGTACATATATCCACTATATAAGTAAAAAGAGTCTTATAGTACAATTATTTAATAATACAGTTAGTTTAGAAATTTTTAACAGTCTAAATAATTCTGACCATGCTCATATATGACATAGAGTTTTATCTGACTAACAATTTGGGCCAAGATAATTTCTAAATTCTCCAGCATATATAACACTTGCATAATATCAAACTCAAAAGTGTAGGGGAAACATATTCCAAAATATACATGTTCTAAATGTAATCATGCTTTATTTGAAGTGTTGAAACTCTTGAGTTTATGGTCTCAGTATATCACTACCTCATTTAAGGCATTCAATGCCCTTTAGTATTCAGAACTCCCAGTTATTGTGTACTTTAAGAATGACTAACAGGCCCAACAAGGTGACCCACACCTGTAATCCCATCAGACCTGGAGGCTGAGACAGGAGGGTTCAAAAGCTAGCCTCAGCAATGGCAAGACACTAAGCAACTCAGTGAGACTTTATCTCTAAATAAAATACAAAATAGAGCTGAGGATGTGGCTCAGTGATCAAGTGCCCCCGAGTTCAATTTCTGATACCAAATAAAAAAAAAAGAATGAATACAGTATAACAGTGTCCTGAAATGAGGATGCTAACATTTCCTTTGTTATAAAGCCTAAAGTGGATACCAAATGATTTAATGTGTGTAATAAGAACATTGAAATTTTGAGCATAGAGACAATGTTTAGGATTAGATGGAATTATTATGGTTTTATTATTGCTAGAAACCCATCTAATCAAAGGGCAACATTCACATGTTGATTCTGAGTAGTTTTGTATAATAGTACAAAGGATGGCTTCGAGGACTTAATGAAACTGAGAAGGAAAAATTGTGACTTATAACCCTCAGAATTTAAACTGATACCCTTACAACAAAGGGATGGAAAGAGTACCTCAAAACTTTATCACAGAGATGCTGCCTTCATTGCCCTTCTGAACATTCCTCATTTTAGAGAAGAGTATAGATTTTATGAAATACATCCTCATGGCTAAAGAAAAGAATAATATAAATTTAAAAATTCATTATCCCACTTACCTTACACAAAATACTGAATTACTCAGCAAAAGGACTTTGTTATTGTCCATGTGACTTTTAAACATGTATGTACTTAAAATGGGAAATAACTAGCAAGTTCGAATTAACTTCTTAGGCCAAAACAGAAATGTCAACATATTACCTTATAGAAGTTATGTGTAGATCATAAATGTATTTGTAGTTGTACACAATCAATTTCTAATAGTTTTTCAAACTCAAACTGAATTTATAATGGGAATCCCTACATACGGATATACTAACTGACCTTCAAATTAAAAGACCAAATGCCCCAAATTTGAACAAAGTAGCTATGAAGAAAAAAGTACAAATGAATAAAGATTCTTAAACTTTGTAAATCTGAAATAGCTTTCAAGTTTTAGTTAAAGAAAAAAAAAGAATAGTGTTATTTTAGATGAGGTAGAGAGAAGTGATGGGAGGTGAGGGAAGAGGATGGGGGGATAGGAAAGACAGTAGAATGAAACAGACATTATTATTACTGTGAGTATATATGTGGCTGCATGACCAATATGATTCTGCAACCTGTACACTCAATAAAAAGAGAAATTATAATCTGATTCAAATGCAAAAAAAGAACAACTAATGCTAAAGTGTTTGAACTTCTTGCTCAATTCTAAAGAGTAAAGAGACCATTGTTTCAATCCAAATTGTACTTAATATCTAAAAAAGTAATATGATTTTAGGACCAACTACTCACAATGGACAAGAATATATTAATTTCCATAGCTCTAGATCTCCTTCTTCCCCAACAACTGTAACCTAATTACATGATTCTTTTTTGACATTCCTGTAATGTCTTACAACAGTGTGTCTGACAATAAACCATCTAATTTCATTACCTGATGCCATATCAACTCTATCAGACACCTGGAGAGAGAAACCTATAATCCTCAAATAAACAAACTACCTGGTTTACCAGTACAAGTCTGAAAACTATTGTCTTGGATATTATAAAACACATTCACTCCTATTTTTTATTTAGTCCTTATCATAATTCAAGTAAATAGCTATTGTCTGGCTTATTAAGAAGAAGATACTCATTTCCAGAATAATTATCATACATGTTGAAAGTAAATACTTTTATTTTGTACTGTCATAAAAGAAAATTTGGTCACCTGCTGCCAGAATATTTATATCATTTGCCACATAGCTTTTGCTTCCAATGTACAATTTGTAGAGGTCAATGCACAAGTATGTTTTTTTTTCATTTTTTTATAACTCTATACATTTTTAGTCACTTACTTACTATAGGGGAAACACATTGAAGATAATGGCACTAATTAATGAAAGCCACCTTGAAGTTTTTATCCTACTAGGGTTTGCTGACCATCCTTGGCTAGATCTTCCACTATTTGTTATTCTTCTCTTAGCATACCCCATGGCCTTGGTGGGAAACTGCCATCATTCTGGTGTCCAAGTTAGACTCTCATCTTCATAGCCCCATGTATTTCTTCCTCACCAACCTCTCCTTTCTGAACATCTGTTTAACCACAAGCATTGTGCCTCAGTTGCTGTTTAACCTGGGAAATTCTAAGAAGACCATCATCTATGTGGAGTGTGCAATTCAGGTTTAATTTTTTTTAGCACAGTGGGAGCCACAGAATGTCTTCTTGGGGCCCTTATGTCTTTTGACTGCTATATGGCCATCTGTAGGCCTCTGCACTACACTATATCATTAATCAATATATTCATATCCTATCCATGTCCATTGTATGGCTGAGTGGAATTACATATTCTGTTGTAGAGGTCACTCTCACATTGCAGTTGCCACTGTGTGGCATCAATAAACTGGATCACTTGTTTTGAGAGATGCCAGTTCTGATGAAGACTGCCTGTGGTAAAAAGGAGGCTATTGAACTCTCACTATCTTTATTTTGCATATTTTTAGTAACTGTTCCTCTGTGTTTAATTCTTTCTTTCTATGCTAGTATTGAATATGCCATACTTAAGGTTAAATCTTCTGAAGGAAAAAGGCCTTGGGGACATATTCCTAAGCAAGAATGATATTCATCTAATAGACACCATAGTGTCTCTCTACCTGTAGTACATTTTTAAATGGTTCTATTCTAGTCATACAAGGTGAAATAAGAACATTGTTTAGTAGTTTAAAATTAACAAGATAAACTGTGGTATAAACTATTAGACATGATAACGACATTATGCCAACCATTCATTAATGGACTTCCTATCAGTTCTCCTGAGAAATATTTTGTCATTCACTGTAAGATTCAGCCATGTCTGTGTGCACACTGTGAGTTCTCTGTGAAAGACTCTATTTCTTCAAACAATGATGAGTCTCATTAATTTATCAAGCTCAATTTATGTTGATACTATTATTTTTGTGAAACTGAAATTCTCTGAAGAAGACTCATCTAATAAAGATTCTGGACACTGATTAGGGCTGAGTGAAATGTTGTGCAGCAGGAGAATATTGTAGGACAAGTATGAACATTTTTAGGAAGTGTCTTAGTACTTTTATCAGCAAATTTCTTTCAAATCTGTATCTGATTTAATATATATATGACTATTAGATAAATCTTTTGGAATGTATTACTAAAATTAGCAGAGCTGTGGCCTTCACTAGCCCTAAAACTAAGATTGCTATAACATCTGAAACCTAATGAAAAGATTTCCCTAGTTTGTTATAACTGCTTATCTAGTGCCTCCAACAATATATTTTGTAAATAATTTTTATATATGATTTTTGTTCTATGGCCAAAAAAGTTTCTTTTTCTTTTTCTTTTTTAGTTATACATGACAGTGGAAACCATTGTGGTATATTTATAAAGTATAGTTTAGCCTGCAGCCAGCACAGGCTTCCTAGGTGAAGGTTCGTCTATGTGAGAAATCCAAAGGGAGTTTGAATTAAAGAGACGGACTCTAATCACCTTTAAACCAGCTCCAGGACAGCTTCTCCTATCCCCAGCCTCAAGCTACATATTAGAGTAGCGAGGTTTACTGAAGAGGCTAGCGAGAGAGAGAACACACCAGGGAGTGAACTTTTACTAGGGAACAAAAAATTCTGGGGAAAATCCTATCCAATGAAGATTAAGGGGGGCTGTGTCCTAAGGTCAGGTGAGACAATTGGGTCTTAAGGGATTGTGGCCAGGCACACCTCCACATGGACAAACCCTCGGACCTGAGAAGGGTGGGGAAAACTCTGGACACAAAGTTGTGTCTAAGTGCCTCTCGCCCAGCCAGGGAGGTAACTCGAATCAAGTGTGAGGATGGCCTCCCACAGTGTGGAATATATTTTATTCTAATTATATTCCCAGTCTTGTGGATGTACACTATGGGTAGATTCATTGTGGTGTATTTATATATGTACATAAGAAAGTTATGTCAGATTCATTCCACTGTCTTTGCCATTCCCATCCCACCTCCTTTTCTTTCATTCTCCTTTCTCTAATGCAATGAAATTCTATTTTCCACCCTTCCTTCTTGTGGGTTAGCATTTACATATCAGAGAGAACATTCAAGTTCTGGATTTTAGGAACTGACTTATTTCACTTAGCATGGTCTCCAGCTCTCTCACAATTTATCAGCAAATGTCATAAAAGCATTATTATTTATGGTTGAGGAATATTCCATTGTGTATATATACCACAATTTCTTTATCCCTTTATCTCTTGGTGTGCATCTAAATTGGCTCCATAGCTTATCTATTGTGAATTATGCTGCTATATAAACATTGATTTGTCTGTTTTACTGTACTATGCTGATTTTAACTCCTTTGGGAATATACCAAGGCATGGAATAACTGGATCAAAGGATGGTTCCATTTCTAGGTTTCTGAGGAATCTCTGTACTGCTTTCCAGAATGATTGCACCAATTTTCAGTCCCACCAATAATATATGAGTATACCCTTTTCCCCACATCCTTGCCAACATTTATCTTAAATTCTATTCTTAATCATTGTCACTCTGGTTGGAATGAGGTAGAGTCTCAGTGTAGTTTTACTTTGCACTTCTTTAATTGCTACAGATATTAAATATTTTTCATATATTTGTTGACTGTTTATATTTCTTATTTTGCAAAGTCTCTGTTTATTTCCTTTGCTTGCTTATTTGTTTTGTTGTTGTTGTTGTTGTTGTTTTGGTATTAATTTTTTGTGTTCTTTATATATCCTGGAGATTGATGCTATAACTGAGCTCCAATGACAAAGATTTTTCCCCATTATGTAGGTTCTCTCTTCATGCTATTGATTGTCTCCTTTGCTGTTAAAAAAGCTTTTAGTTTGATACCATCCCATTTATTCTTTTTTGGTGTGCATGGGGAGGCATAACAGGGATTGAACTCAGGGACACTCAACCACTGAGCCACATTCCCAGCCCTTTTTTATATTTTATCTTTTAGAGAAAGGGTCTCACTGACTTGCTTAGCACCACACTGTTGCTGAGACTGGCTTTGAACTCACTATCCTCCTGCTGTAACCTCTGAAGCAACTGGGATTACAGGTCTATACCACCACACTCAACCCATTTATTAATTCTAGATTTTATTCCTTGCTCTGGAGGAGTCATGTTGAGGAAGTCATTTTCTAAGCTGACATGTTGGAGAGTTAGGACTACTTTTCCTTCTAGTAGATGCAGAGTTTCTGATCAAATACCTAGGTCTTTGATCCACTTTGAGTTGAAGTTTGTGCACAGCGAGAGATAGGGGTTAAATTTCATTTTACTCAATATGGACATTTGGGAACAAGAAAAGAAAGTGCACTCACTCTCTCAACTTCTATTCAATATTGCACTTGAAATTTTAACCAGAGCAACTAGGCAAGAGAAAGAAACAAAAGGGAGAGATACGAAAAGAAAAAGAAGAAGTTCAATTATTCCTATTTGCAGTTTATAACAAACAATAATTGGAAAGACTTAAAGCTTTCACCAAAACACAGAAAAATAAATGCAGCAAAGTAGCAGGAAACAAAAACCAATGTACAAAAGTCAATAGTTTTTCTACATACCAATAACGAACCTATTGGTATTTCCAATCAGGAAAACAATTCTATTCACAATAGCTCCAAAAGTATATAAATAAATGAAATGCTGCACCATAGGTCTAACAAATTAAGCTAAGTGCTTCCAGTAGGAAAATTACAGAACACTGAATAAAGATATAAAAGAAGATGCTAGAAGATAGAAAGACCTCTCATGTTCATAAACAGGCAGAACTAATATTGTTTATAGAGCCATATTGCCAAAAGTGATCTAGAGATTCAATGCAATATCTATCAATGATATTCTTCACAGAATTAAAATCCTAAATTTCATATGAAAAAACAAAAGACCCAGAATAGCCAAAGAAATCATGATCAAAAAGAGTAAAGCTGGAGACATTGTAATAGCTGATTTCAAAATTTACTGCAGAGCCTTAATATCAAAAAAGTATGGTAATGAAATTAAAAAGACATATTGATCAATGGGATAGAATAGAAGACAGAGAAACAAACCCCCACAATTATTTATCTATTTTTGACAAAGGTGCCAAAAACATACATTGGAGAAAAAATAACCTCTTTAACACATTGTGCTGAGAAAAAAAAATAGATATTCATATATAGAAGAATGAAACTTGATCCCTATCTCTTACTTTCTACAACTCAACAGAAAATGGATCAAAGGTCTATGTATAAAAATCAGAAACTTTGAAACTATTAGAAGAAAACATAGGGGAAACACTTTAACATAAAGGCTCAGGCAATGTCTTCCTAAATAGGACTCCTATAGCTCAGGATATAAAAGCAAGACTCAATAAACAAGACAGCATCAACTTCAAAAGTTTCAGCAAAGCAAAGGAAACAATAGCGTGACCAGACAGCCTACAGAAAGAGAAAATCTTTCCAACTACTCTTCTGTCAGAACATTAATATCCAGAATATATAAAGAACTCAACAAAATTAACATCAAAACAGCAAATAGCCTGATCAATATATGGGCAAATTAACTGAATAGACATTTCTCCAAAGAAGATAGACAAATAGCCAACAATTATATGAAAAATTGTTCAACATCTTTAACAACTCATTGCAAAACAAAATTATACTGAGACTCCATCTCGCTCCTATCAGAATGGCAGTCATCAAAAATGCAAATAACATTAAATGCTGATGAGGAAGTGGGAGCAAGGGAACATTTATACACTGTTGATGGGAACATAATTTAGTATAGCCATTATAATAAAAATCAGTATGGAGTTTCCTCAAAAAGCTAAAAATAGAACTTCCTATCCCACTATACCACTCCTTGGTGTCTACCTGAAAGAATTCAAGCCAGCATACTTTGGAGATACATGCATACCAGTGTTTATTGGAACACAATTTGCAATAGCCAAGTTATGGAACAAACCTAGGCGTCCATCAATGGATGAATGGATACAGAAAATGTGTACTTTTATTCAGTCACAAAGAAGAATAAAATTATGTCATTTTTAGAAAAAAATGAATGGAACTGGGAAGTAACATGTTAAGCAAAATAAACCATAGTCAGACAAGTACCACATTTTCTGTCATATTGAAAGCTACTGGGGAAACATAAATAAAATAATATAAAATAAAAATATATCATGAAAGTAGAATGAAAAACAATAGAGTAAATGAACAGGATCAATCATAAGGAGGAGGTTAAGATTCAGGGGTGGAGGGTACTAGGGAATAAAATTGATCACATTATGTTATATGCATGTACCACAATGTCATAATGAAACTCACTGGTCTATATAATTACTATGCACCAGTAAAAAAGAAAAAAAAAATGAGAAAACACTAGCAGAAAAACAAAAAAAAGTATTTAATTTTTTTTCCCTCAATTCAAAACAGCTAAGATTGAACCAGGCAAGGTGGTGCATGCCTGTAATCCCAGCAGCTCAGAGGCTAAGGCAGAAGGATCACAAGTTCAAAGCCAGCCTCAGCAAAAGTGAGGCTCTAAGCAACTCAGTAAGATCCTGTCTCTAAATAAAATACAAAATAGGGCTGGGGATATGGCTCAGTGGCCCAGTGCCCCTGAGTTCAATTCCCACTACCCAACCCCCCCACCAAATATATATATATATATATATTCTAAGATTGTTTAACATCAAAGTCTTCTTACTTCCTGTGGAGATGATATAATTATTATGCTGATTAATTGAGGTTGGACAAGTCCAGCCTTTTGGGTTTTTTTTTCCCTTTTTGCTGATTCTTTTTATTTAAGTGTAACATTGGTATTCATTTTGAAATAATTATAAAGGCATAGAATATAATTTGCTCTTGTCCCTAGTATTTCCTATTTCCCTCCCCTCCTCACTCCCCCTGCTCCCTTTACTCTAGTGATCTATCTGCTATTTACTTTTAGTTTTCTTCTCTTTTTTCTGTCTTGTGGATATACATGATTGTGAGATTCACTGTGGTATAATCAATTGTGTACACAGGTGGATAAGTCTACCCTGATGGTTCTTATAGCTCCAGGTTTTATCCTCCTTCTTCTATTATGGATAGCTTAATACTTTCTTTTTAATATTTCAGTAACGAGTTGCAGCATTACTTCTGAAAATGAATCATGTGATTCCTCAGCACCATGTCACATCTACTAACACAACACTTCATTTTTATAGCTTCTTCAGTTGATTTCTATGCAAGATAAAATTTTAAAACCTTTATGTTGGAGTTGCCAAATCACAGTAACTTATTTTTCTAATTTATCCTCATCAAAACCCAAGAAGATAGTTTTTTTTTCAGTTCTCAGAAAGTTCAGTTTCAAAAGGACTAGTTTACTTGTTAAAGGTAACTGTCTTTAACTTAGTTTCATGAAAAAATAATGGGTTCACCTTTTGCCTGAACATTTATATTATTTCTCCCATAACTTATTTCACAAATATCTTCCATGATTGAATGTCTAATGCATAATTATAGTTTGCCATTTCTTGTAACTCTGACTTTTTGCTACCCTACTATATGTAAAATGAACGAAAGAGGATGGCACTGATTAACAAAAGTCATCCCGGAGAGTTCATTCTACTAGGCTTTGTTCTACACCCTTGGTTAGAACTTTCTTTATTCATTATTCTTCTCACAACATACCCAATGGCCATGATTGGAAACATTACAATCATTCTGGTATCCAAGTTAGACACTCATCTACAAAGCCCCATGTATTTCTTTCTCACCAACCTCTCCTTCTTAGACATGTGTTACACCACAAGCATTGTGCCTCAGATGCTGTTTAACTTGGGAACTTCTAAGAAGACCATCAGTTATTTGGGGTGTATAGTTCAGCTTTATTTCTTTAGCATAATGGGGAGCACAGAATGTCTACTCTTGGCTCTCATGTCTTTTGATCACTGCTGAGAGCCATAGTCAAGTAGGAATGACACATGGCATTTTTGGTTGAAAGGTGACCCCAGCAAGCCATTGAGATGATAATGATTATGTTAAGATGTGCATTCAGTTGGAGATTAGACCCCTGCTGTCTGCCTAGGCCTGCTACTTTGGAGCTCTCCAGGGACTCCAGGAGAGTTCCCATTGGTTGGGGAAGTGCGGTAGGAGGAAATTCCGGAGTAGGGATTTCCTGTTGGTGGAGTGTGTCCCGGGAGAAGGCCGCATGTGTGGCATTGGTGGGAGTTTTGGAAATAAAGTTTGTTCCTGTTTGAGTGGCTCATGATTTTGTGCCCAGCCAGACTGCAGCATTTGGCGGCCCGTACGGGGAACGCCTGAAGCTTGGAGGTAAGTGAAATTGCTCACCCCTAAGGGAAGGTGAAAGAATGGGTGACCATTTAAAAAAAATGTGTCTGGTTTTGATTTATTTTGTTTTTCTTTCAAGCTGCCTATCCCTAGAAATTTCTCAGGCAAACTTGGAAAAATGGTTGGCTCAATGTTTGAAGTTGTTCGGCCCTGAGGAAGAGAAAATTGATACAATGATTTTTTGTTCCGTTTTTGTTTCATTCTGTTTCGGTTTTGTTTTGTGTTATCTTATTGGGTTGAGTTATCTTTATAGTAGATTAGAAATTAGTAAAAAACAAACCAAAAGAGTGTTAAGTAAATTGTTAGAGGTCCAGACTATGGTAGAAAACATGTTAGATCAAGAAAAAGAGAAGGTCTCTCAAGCTAGTCATATAGAGGAAGAAAATTTAAAGGAAGAAAGCTTAGAGGAGAAACAGCTATCGGGGGGAAGCTACAACAGGAGGCAGCTACTAAGTCCATTCTATCACCAGAGGGCGTAATTCAACCAACAGCTCCACCTATGGAGACAGCTGAGTGACCCTCAACCCCAGTAGTTGATAGATGAAATCCTGGGACAGGACCTCAAAGATTACCATGCCCTGTACTTGAGCAGTCAGGAAGGCAGCGAATTCACCATGCTCTAGATTTCAAAACAGTGAAGCAGTTAAAGGAGGCTGTAACAACCTATGGTCCCCAAGCACCCTTCACTGTAAGCATGGTCGAATCCATTACCAACTTGGACATGACGCCAGCAGATTGGGCTAGCATGTGTAAATCTGTGCTAAATGGAGGACAATATTTGTTATGGAAGGTTGCCAATGAGGAATTTTGCACGGAGACAGCTAGGCGAAATGCAGCAGCCGGTTACCCTCAAAGAAATCTAGATATGTTGTTAGGAAAAGGACCTTATGAGGGTCAACGGCAACAAATTGAATATGATCCTGGCGTATACGCACAAATTGCTGTAGATGCGGTTAGGGCATGGAAAACTTTACAGGGGCATGGAGGTTTACAAGGTCAATTATCTAAGGTAATACAAGGAACTAATGAACCTTACGCTGAATTTGTAGATAGGCTTATTCAAGCAGCTTCCAGAATTTTGGGGGATACAGAACAGGCAATGCCATTTATAAAACAACTGGCTTATGACCAAGCAAATCGTTGTTGCAGAGAGGTCATTAGACCATGGAGACATGAAGATTTAAACACATATATTAAATTATGTAGAGACATTAATGAACAAGGGCAAGTCTTAGCAGCAGTACAACAGGCTTTAGATGCCAGGCCAAAAACATGCTATAATTGTGATCAAACAGGACATTTTAAAAGGAGTTGCCCCATAGGAGGAGGGTTTAACAAAGCTAGATATCAAACGAATAGAATACCGGGTATTTGCCCACGATGCCGTAGAGGGAAACATTGGGCTAATGAATGCCGTTCTCAAACCACCATAGAGGGTATTCCGTTATCAAAAAACAGACAAGGACCAAGTGTTTACCCACGATATCGTGGAGAAAGGCATCAGGCTCCATTGCCAAAAAACGGACAGGGGGGCCCAATGCTCCGGGGCCCACGACCACAAATGTACGGGGCACTGGAGGAACCCAGAAACACCATGGAGGAACCCAGCAACACCATCAGGGTAGTACCCAGGACACATTATCCATCAGATCTCTCATCAGACGAACCAGAGGGAGCGCAGGGTTGGACATCTGCGCCTCCGCCAGAGCAGTACTAACTCCAGAGATGGGAGTTCAAATCATTCCCACAGGAGTAAAAGGACCTCTTCCCCAAGGAACAGTAGGCTTATTGTTAGGACGCAGTTCTTCTACGCTAAAAGGACTTATGATAAGTCCCGGGGTAATTGATCCCGATTATGAAGGTGAAATAAAAATTATAGCTAGTTCTCCAAAGGGTATATCAGTAATTTCACCAGGAGATAGAATAGCACAGTTATTAATAATACCCAGCCTACATGATAAATTTTCCAGTAGTACTATAGAAAGAGGTTCCAGGGGATTAGGCTCCACAGGTGTAGATTGGGCTATGCTGTCTTTAAATTTAGATTCTCGCCCCATGCTAAAACTAAATATTCAAGGACATGAATTTAATGGACTACTGGATACGGGTGCAGACCTTAGCATCATATCTTGTCAAGAATGGCCAAAACATTGGCCGTTACAACAAGCCACTCAAACGCTTCGAGGCCTAGGAGTGGCAACTAATCCCCATAGAAGTGCAATGGTATTAGATTGGAAGGATCCTGAAGGATGTGAAGGAACTATACAGCCATATGTATTGGATCATCTTCCTATAAATTTATGGGGACGAGATGTCCTAGATCAATTAGGTTTGACATTAACAAATAACATCAATCCAAATGCGCCCACTATTAGGGCTAGACAAGGTTTCAGGAAAGAAAAAAGATTAGGAGAACAAGGCATAGCAGCACCAATTCAAATAGATCAGGGAATAAATAGACATGGACTGGGTTTTCAGAAGGGGTCACTGAGGCAATAAAAATTACTTGGAAATCAGATAGACCAGTATGGGTTCCTCAGTGGCCCCTGACTAAAGAAAAGATACAAGCAGCCCATGACCTGGTCAAACAACAATTAGCGGAGGGACATATACAACCTTCCGTATCTCCTTACAATACTCCCATTTTTGTCATTAAAAAGAAATCTGGTAAATGGAGATTATTGCAAGATTTAAGAGCCATTAATAATGAGATGGTTATTATGGGACCTGCTCAATCGGGGATTCCTCAATTGTCTGCTTTGCCAAAAACCTGGTACGTTTTAGCTATAGATATTAAAGATTGTTTTTTTTCAATTCCAATTCATCCTGAGGATAGTCCACATTTTGCATTTACTATCCCTGCACTGAATCATGAAGGTCCTGATCAGAGATATGAATGGAAAGTACTCCCTCAAGGGATGGCTAACAGCCCAACTATGTGTCAAATTTATGTTAACAAAGCAATCCAGCCACTTAGAAATCAAAATCCTAAACTACAAATATTTCACTATATGGATGATGTATTGTTAGCACACAAAGATAAAAACACATTGCTAGAATGTTATGCCACACTTACAAATTTATTAAAAAATTATAATCTAGAGATAGCAATAGATAAAGTACAATTAAATTTTCCAATTAATTATTTAGGAGTTCTATTATCCTCAACCATGGTCCGTCCACCAAAAATTCAAATACGAGTAGATCAACTCAAATCACTTAACGACTTTCAAAAGTTATTAGGAGACATAAATTGGATAAGGCCTTATCTAGGCATACCAACAGGAGAGTTGGGACCTTTATTTGATATCCTAAAAGGTCCATCAGATCCAAATTCACCCCGCATGTTAACGCCTGAAGCAAGAAAGGCATTAAAAATTATTGAAACATATATGGAAAATATGCATTTGGATAGAATTGATATAACTTTGCCTTTATTATTTATTGTAATACCAACAAAAAATATTCCTACAGGAGTATTTTGGCAAGAAGGTCCATTATTGTGGATACATTTATCTTATTCTCCTAACACTATTCTTACTAGGTATCCTGAGGCTGTAGGACAATTAATACTCAAAGGAATAAAAGCAGCAAAGGGAGTGTTTGGAATTTCTCCCAATAAAATTATTACTCCATATACTATGGATCAAATTGATGAGTTAGCTAATGAGTTAAATACTTGGGCAATAATCATGTGTAAATCTAATGTTTCATTTGATAATCACTTACCATCTAATCCTTTGTTGTCTTTTTGGTCTTCGCATCCTGTAGTTTTTCCAAAAATGACAAGAAAAACCCCTATCATGAATGCTCCAAATGTATTCACTGATGGGTCAAATAATGGTACAGCAGCAGTAGTTACCCCTGATCAAACTTTTACATTTTTAGTACCCAAACAATCAGCTCAAAAGGTAGAGCTTAATGCAGTTTTACAAGCTTTTGTGATGTTTAAAGATTCTGTATTTAATTTATTTTCTGATAGTCAGTATGTAGTTAATGCTATAGTATCTCTTGAAGATGCTGGTAGGATTTCCCCTTCTTCTACTGTTTTCTCTTTGCTTTCCACTATACAAAGTCTAATCTGGGACAGAAAAGATCCATTCTTTATAGGACATATCAGGGCACATACAGGATTGCCTGGAGCCCTTAGTTTGGGCAATGATTTAGCAGATAAAACTACACATGACATACATATTTTCTCTACACTAGAAGAAGCTATAAATTTTCATAAAAAGTTCCATGTCAATGCTAATACTTTACAAAAGCGTTTTAAAATAACTAAGGAACAAGCTAGACAAATAATAAAACAATGTCAAAATTGTGTGACCTTTTTACCACAAGTTAATCTTGGAGTCAATCCTAGAGGATTGATACCTAACCATATTTGGCAGATGGACGTCACACACTTGCCAGAATTTGGAAAATTAAAATATTTGCATGTTACAGTTGATACTTCTTCTGGATTTTTGATGGGCTCCCTTCATGCCGGAGAAAAAACTAAAGATGTTATAGCTCATTGCTTACAAAATTTTGCCACTGTGGGTGTTCCAAAACAGTTAAAAACAGATAATGCCCCTGGTTATACTTCTACCTCTTTTAAACAATTTTGCTCAACATTTGGCATTACTCATATAACAGGAATCCCATACAATCCACAGGGACAAGGCATAGTTGAAAGAGCTCATCAAACTATTAAAATGTACTTATTAAAGCAAAAAGAGGGAATTAGAAAGGGGTATATATCCCCCAAAGATAAACTTAAAATAACCTTTTTACTCTAAACTTTTTAAATTTGGATTCATCAAGGCTTAGTGCTGCAGAAAGGCATATGTATCCAAGAAATGTACATAAGCCTAAGGTACTTTGGAAGGATATTCTAACAGGACAATGGACCAGTCCTGACCCAGTGATTGTCTGGAGTCAGGGATCTGTTTGTGTGTTTCCACAGGGAGAACAGCAGCCAATTTGGATTCCAGAGAGACTAACCAAAGCGATTTCTACAGACCACAAAGAAGATGATTCGACTCAAATCCATAACAGCTGATATCCAGAGCTCCAGCTTGGCTATTCTTACATCTTCGACAGTGATTAACCAGGATGCTTTTTTCAATATCTATTTTATTATTGCCTTTTCCCACATCATAAAGTTATATTTTATTTTTTGAGCTTAAACAGACCTAGGTTAATGTTTTTTTGACCAGTATTATTTTTTGACTGTAGAGTTTTTAAACATTGCAATGGAGATTTCACCTGTGTAAAGCTACAAGGCCTTTACTTTTGTTTTATGTGTTGTACGTTTGTGTGCACACTTGTGTTTCATGTTGTATGTCTGTGTGTGTGTTGTCCATATATCATATATGAGGAGTGATCATGGAAAAATGGATCCAAATTTTTTTAATTCATGTGATTTTAATGGTTTAATTTAAATGGGGTAAACAGCTGTTGAGGATTGTTTTATTATGTGAACAAATGAGGAGGTTAACAGATCTGTTTGTTTACTTTCACCTTTCCTTTTCATTATATTTAATTATTCTGTTCAGGATAATGTAAATTGTTCAGAAAATTGTTTTCTTAGTACCTGTTGGAATGTTACATATTTTTTTTAGCCATAATTGCCAGAATTCCTATCTTCACCCCAGTGCTGGTGAAGACAAAGATAAAACCAAACTATAGCTTCTTTGATAGCTATCACAGTAAACTGTATAAACTGATGCATCAATGAATAACAACTCAACAAGTAATGCTCAATCAAGGAGTCAATTTACTTTGGGAGGAAATGGACATATTGATAGATTCCTCCACTTTTAACTGCTTGCAGAACTTGCCTGGACTATGTATCACTTGTATGCATTGTGAACTATCTGTTGGTGCAGCGAATTGTGGTAGTGCTGGCGTATCTTTGCTGATGGTGTCACTGGTGATACAATTTTTCCAAAGGAGCTGTCAATTGGCTTGGTGTCATGGCATCCTCCTCCCTTCTGCTAGCAATGGTCTAAAATTTGGGGGCCAACAGAGGTGAGGCAAAGAACCTCACTCCCCCACTGGCACCAAGGCCAAATTTGGGGGCCAACAGAGGTGAGGCAAAGAACCTCACCCCCCCACTGGTGCATAGGCCTATCCACAAGTATGGCTGTATGCTGGACCGGTAGTCAGTGACGGGTATGATCCAATTGCAGTGGTACCAACCTAAGACAGGAGGCTGACGCCTAGAGGTCAGCTCATCCAATGATGGGTAAGGACCATATGTTGTATTGAACAACCTACCAGGCACGGTCCCTAAGTCACATTGCTTGTTGTTTAATTAAACAGAAGTGGGGAGATGCTGAGAGCCATAGCCAAGTAGGAATGACACATGGCATTTTTGGTTGAAAGTTGACCCCAACAAGCCATTGAGATGATGATGATTATGTTAAGATGCACATTCAATTGGAGATTAGACCCCTGCTGTCTGCCTGGGCCTGCTACTTTGGAGCTCTCCCGTGACTCCAGGGGAGTTCCCATTGGTTGGGGAAGTGCGGTAGGAGGAAATTCTGGAGGAGGGATTTCCTGTTGGTGGAGCGTGTCCCGGGAGAAGGCTGCGTGTGTGGCATTGGCAGGACTTTTGGAAATAAAGTTTCTTCCTGCTTGAGTGGCTCGTGATTTTGTGCCCAGCCAGACTGTGGCAGATCGCTATGTGGCCATCTGCAGACCTCTACACTACACCTTCATCATGAGTCAGCACATCTGCGTCCTATTAGTATCCATTTTGTGGCTGACTAGAATGATCTATGCAATCTCTGAAGCTTCCGTTAAATTAAAATTGCCAATGTATGGCATCAATAAACTGGATCACTTGTTGTGTGAGATTCCAGTTCTGATAAAGGCTGCCTGTGGGGAAAAGGAGGCTAATGAGCTCACACTCTCTGTGGTATGCATTTTTATAGTGGCTGTTCCTCTGTGTTTAATTTTTGCCTCATATGCTAGTATTGGACATGCCATATTTAAAATCAAATCTTCTGAAGGAAGGAAAAAGGCCTTTGGGACATGTTCCTGTCATCTAATTGTAGTTTTCTTATTTTATGGCCCAGGCATTAGCATGTACCTTCAGCCTCCCTCTTTCACCTCAAGAGACCAGCCTAAGTTCATGGCTCTATTCTATGGAGTAGTGACCCCTACACTCAATCCCTCCATCTATACCCTAAGGAATAAAGATGTGAAATGGGCATTAGGCAAAGTGATGTGGAGCATTTTCAGACCCAAGTGACAGTTGTAAACATTAAATGAAATTATTTAACACCGTAGGTTTATATGAATTTCTCTAATAACTCATTCTAGTATCATAAATCTGAGTTAGATGTTCTTCTTGCAAGATATGTAATATTTCTTATGTGCTTTATAATAATGTTAGGCAAGAATTATGCTCAGCTAATACACAACATTAGGAACACTTTTGGAAAATACATTAAAATAATTTTATTCAGAAAGATACTGAAATTGTGCTGAATATTAACATATTCAAATCATAAAGTGTGTTAAATTAACAATACAAATTATAAGTTCATTAGTTCAATATAAACCCTATAAAAATAGCATGTCACCATTTTCAAGTGGGCTTCCTGTCACCTTTACCCAAGAAATATTTTCTTATTTCTCTGGGAGTTTATCCCAAGTCTATGTGAGCAGCATGGATATAACTTGACTTTCTGTGTGAAGCACTCTATGTTTTCAAAGAATCATCATTCTTTTAAGTTTATCAAACTTTATTTATGTAAATACCATTGTTCCTTTAAAGATACATTGTAGAGGGTGTAGTGGCACAGATTTGTAATCTCAGTGATTTGGAAGACTGGGAAAGGAGAATTGTAACTTCAAGACCAGCCTTTGTAATTTAGGGATATCCTGTCTTAAAATAAAAATGGGCTGGGGGTGTACTTCAGTGTTAGAGTGCTCCAGGGTTCAATATTTGTGTATTTGTTTTATTTACTAACACACACAGAGAAAATGAATTGTAAGAGCTGCAAGTATAGCTCAATGGCAGAATATTTACCTACTGTGCTCAAAGCCCTTAATTTATAACCCAGCACTAAAAGAAAAAAGAAAAAAGTAAAAAAAAAAAAACCAACGTAATTAACAAGAAAGTTGTGTTGTGTTTTTAATCTAAAATTTACATTAAACATTAATATAAAGAGATAAAATATGGATGTTTCTTAATGTTCCTTTCAAATACCATAAGCATATGTCTTCTGAATCAGTGAGAGTACAAGGAAGTGATGATAACAATCATAATGAATGTCAATCTGGCAACATTTCTGTGCATAAACTGAAACAACCAGGAATGCCTTTGAAATCTGAAAAAAAAAATCAATAGGAAAAAGTAATAATTTATATTTCTGGGATGAAAAACAACTCAATTATTTCAGCAAGCAATATTAGGGTTTTTTTTTAATTGATTTAAATTTGAATGCAAATAGTGCTCAAAATTTGATTCATTAAAAGATAAATGGAGATCTGGGAATGCAGCTCAGTGGTAGAGCTCGTGCCTCACATGTATAAGGAACTGGGTTCAATCCTCAGCACAACATAAAAATAAATAAATAAAGATATTGTGTCCATAAACAACATATATATATATATATATATATATATATATATGATAAAGGGAATCCTAAAATTGTAATCACACTGTCTTTTTAAAATGTATCTCCTCCAAAATTCACATATCCAAACTTAATGTCCAATGGACCACATTAAGAAACCTATAAGAGATGACAAGATCATGAGGGCTTCTCCACTAAGAATGAGATTAAGGAGACTTTACAGAGAATTGGATTTTTTGTGCCCTCTGCTTTCCACAATGTGAGAGCAAAGTGATCCTCCCCTCCATTGAATACAATAAACAAATCTCTGTCTTGGTAACTGAGACTGGGGTCCCTACCAGTCATTAAATGTACTGATGCCTTACTTTGGACTCTCAGCTTTATAATGAGAAAAAAAATTGCTATTGTTTACAAGTTACAGAGTCTCAGGTATTTGTAATATATTAAATGGACTAAGACATACTAAAAATTTAAAACTCATCATAAATTTATTTATCATTTATGAGAACCACTTAAGGTGTTTGTAGTTATATAAATTGAACATATATTTTGTGAATCCAACATGATAGGCAGTGAGAAACTGAATACTGTAAGAAAAATAAGAGGTTATTTTTGTTACATTATTCTGAACAACAATCAGCTGCAAGCCAGATCCACTCTTTGAAGAGTGCTGGCCCAATTCTCAATGTATTTATATTATAGTATGTTCAGTTTAGAAAAAAGAATTATAAATAACCTTTAAAACTGACTTATTTTTGGATGATACCTGACTACTACATTTTTATCAAAATTGTGCACACACACATTCACACAAATGAAATATAAATTTTGTGATGTTAAACATTATTTTTTTACATAAGGTATCCTTTGTCTACCTTAGTTTTACACACAGAAAAAGTATTTTTTTTATTCTGGGGTCAAATCCAGTAAAATTTATGTCAAAAACATAACCACACAGACTGATTATAGCTATCCTATTTACTCTGCTTTGGGCTACTTAATGTGTATACTACTTTCTAAGCTGTTGAAGATGACTTATTTCATAAATGTGAGTGATGTACAGATTGTGAAAACTCTGGACTTCCTAAGAATTATATATCAAAATATCAGAAAAAATACTTTCAGAAGTGATGAAGAAAACCACAGAAATATTTTATTTATGTAGAATACTTCACATGTCCCTGGCACATATGTTCAGGATACTCTACAATAAAGCATACATTGGTTAGTTTTTGAGAAGCTATGTTGAAGAAAAGGCACATATTATCTCTGAAGGCAAAATATGCTGTGCTTTTAAAGTAAAGCATGTGTAATTCTAAGATTATCTATTCAAGGAAGATAATTAAAAGCTTTTCTCATTTTCCTAAGAAAGCAAGACTTTCCTGAAGAACAAATGAAAGACAGCAAAATATTTAAACACTTAAAAATAAAATAAAGAATACACTCATGCATTTATAAAATTATTTAGGGCATCAAGATTAAAAAATAAAAGAAAATGTTTTTACAATAGTTTTCTCCATTCAAGAGATTTCCTCAGATTTGTGTAACATAGCATAATAACTGAATAAGTGGCTTTTTCAAACTCCAAATTATACACAGGGGAATGATTAAAATAAATGCATTTTGTGATTCTTGTTCAATAAACACCTTTATGACTAATTACACTACTTGTGCAGTCCCTTCAGGATACTGTAACATTATAATGTTGAAATGTAAACCACTTATGTCTTTACTATAAATATTATTTAATAATAAGTACAATAGTTCATTATAGGACATGCAATATAATAAAGTATAAATTGTAAAATCCCAAATGCAAAATGTGGGAAGTGACAAAGAAAAAGTGTAGAGGTTTTTAATACGATCAAAGTTAAGTTGTTATCAATTTAAAATATCCTGTTACTACTATAAGATGTTTTCAGAAGGCTCACAGCAGTCAGGAAGTGACAACTTATAATAAACACACAAAGAATAAAAAGCATTGAGTAACTGATTACAAAACCAGGCAAAGACACATCAAAGAAAGAAAACTTCAGCCCAATATCTCTAATGAACATAGATGCAAAAATTCTCAATGAAGTCCTGGAAAATTGAATATGGAAACATCTCAAGAAGACAGTGCATCATGATCAAGTAGGACTCATCCCAGGGATGAAAGTGGGCTCAACATATGGAAATCAATAAATGTAATTCATCACATCAGTATACTCAAAGATAAGAATCATATGATCATCCCAATAGATTCAGAAAAAGCATTTCACAAAATACAGCATCCTTTCATATTCAAAACACTAGAAAAACTAGAGATAACAGAAAAATATTTCAACATCATAAAGGATATCTATGCTAAGCCCCAGGCCAACATCATTCTAAGTGAAGAAAAATTAAAGGCATTTCCTCTAAAATCTGGAACAAGACAGTGATGCCCTATTTCACCACTTCTATTTAACATAGTTCTTGAAACACTGGCCGCAGCAATTAGACAGATAACAGAAATTAAAGGGATATGCATAGGAAAATAAAAACTTAAACTAGTACTATTTGCTGATGATAAGATCCTATATCTAGAAGGCCCAAAAAGTTCCACCAGCAAACTTCTAAAACTAATAAATGAATTCATCAAAGTAGCAGAATATAAAATCAATACCCACAAATCAAAGGCATTTCTGTATATTGGTGACAAATCCTCTGAGAGGGAAATGAGGAAAACTACCCCACTACAATAGCCTCAAATAGTAAATAAATAAATACTAGGGAATCAACTTAACAAAAGAGGTGAAAGATCTATACAATGGAAACTACAGAACCCTAAAAAGAGAAATCAAAGAAGACCTTAGAAGATGGAAAGATCTACCTTGCTCTTGAATAGGCAGAATTAATATTGTCAAAATGACCACATTACCAAAAACATTATACAGATTTAATGCAATTCCAATCAAAATCCCAATGATATTCCTCATAGAAATAGAAAAAGCAATCATGAAATTTATCTGGAAAAATAAGAAACCCAGAATAGCTAAAGCAATCCTTAGCAGGAAGAGTAAGCAGGTGGCATCACTATACCAGACCTTAAACTATATTACAGAGCAATAGTAACAAAAACAACATGGCATTGGCACCAAAACAGACTGGTAGACCAGAATTTGGAAAATTAAAATATTTCCATGTTACAGTTGGTACTTCTTCCGGATTTTTGATGGGCTCCCTTCATGCCAGAGAAAAAACTAAAGATATTATAGCTCCTTGCTTACAAAATTTTGCCACTGTAGGCGTTCCAAAACAGTTAAAAACTGATAATGCCCCTGGCTATCCTTCTACCTCTTTTAAACAATTTTGCTCATCATTTGGCATTACTCATATAACAGGAATCCCATACAATCCACAGGGACAAGGCATAGTTGAAAGAGCTCATCAAACTATTAAAATGTACTTATTAAAGCAAAAAGAGGGAATTAGAAAGGGGTATATATCCCCCAAAGATAAACTTAAAATAACCTTTTTACTCTAAACTTTTAAAATTTGGATTCATCAGGGTTTAGTGCTGCAGAAAGGCATATGTGTCCAAAAAGTGTACATAAGCCTAAGGTGCTTTGGAAGGATATTCTAACAGGACAATGGAAAGGTCCTGATCTAGTGATTGTCTGGAGTGGGGGATCTGTTTGTGTGTTTCCACAGGGAGAACAGCAGCCGATTTGGATTCCAGAAAGACTAATTAAAGCGATTTCCACAGACCAAAAAGAAGATGACTTGGCTCAAATCCATAACATCTGATATTCTTACATCTGGGACAGTGATTCTCCCACACCTGGAGGCTAATGAATAATGAACACTATTTAAGGCCTATTTCAAATGTAAAAAACCTTGGGGCTTACTTGTGGGAATACCATCAGACTCACATGCAAGTTACAGGAAGAAGGATGGGATATCCAAAGAAGAGTCAAACCCAGGTGGTAACCAGGCTGCTTTTTTCAATATCTATTTTATTATTGCCTTTTCCCACATCATGAAGTTCTATTTTATTTTTTGAGCTCATACAGACCTAGGTTAATGTTTTTCTGATCAGTTCTATTTTTTGACTGTGGAGTTTTTAAACATTGCATTGGAGATTTTACCTGTGAAAAGCTACAAGGCCTTTATTATTATGGAACCCAGACACCTTTTGCCACTTAACTACATCCCCAGCTCTTTTATGTTTTTATTTTGAGACAAGCCCTCACCAAGTTGCCCAGACTGTTCTTGAATTTGCAATGCTCCTACTTCAGCCTCCCAAGTCTATGGGATTATAGGCATACACCACATTCCTGACTAGAGTAGTGCTTTTTAAAGTGTGGTCTGTGGGCTAGTGCTACTCTGTGAATTGTTTGTTACCAATTTGTGATGGGAAGAGAAAGCATTTAAAAATTTTTAGAACAACTTGACCTTGCCACAGCACCCAAGCCTGTGATCAGTGGCCTTTTCACATTGAGCAAAAGAACAAAACCAAACTGAATCCATGGTCCTCCTACATACTAGACAAGGGATCTACCACTGAGCTCACAGATAGTAAATACTATAAAATGTTGGCTCTTACTTTAATTCTATACCACTGAGCTCTATCAACTTAAATTCTTTTTCTGATTACAAATGTGACTTTTATTCATTGTAGAAAACTTGCAAGATAAAAAAAGGGAAAAATTTAATTAAAACATCCATAATCCCACTTAACCAAATACAACTTGTCTTTATATTTTGTGATCCTCAGACTTTTAAAATTAACATATGTCTAGCAATAGCATCTTTTTTATGCAGCCAAAAATGTCTTTAAAAATGAGAATTTGAGAATGACAGGAGGAGGACTGGAACCTCAGTCAACTTCTGAATCTCTTTAAATTCAGTGTCTAGTAAGACCAGTTTTTTAAAAAAGTGTATATAATCATTATATTCTAAACTCAGTATTTTTTGACACCTTGGTGTTTTAAAGCCCACATGAGTTCATTTAATAAGAGTTGGCAGAAATTTGGGGAAAAGTTCCTTCTATTGTGAGACAATGGAACCAGAATAATCTGGTGTTGTCATTGGCAGGTCATGTGGTGATGTGGCTTCTGGATAGCAGTAGGTTTCCTTGGTATTTTGGGCACTTATTGGCCTCCCATTGGTCCCTGGCAGTAGCATGGCAGGTTCATTTGCTACACACAACTGAGATCCTAATGAATGAATGGTAAATATGTAGATTATCCTTCTATAAGGTACTTGTGTGTGCATGAATCCTTTCATCATGTGTCTGTGCCTCATGCTAAGGAAGAGGAGGTCATACACTAGATGCTACCTTATTTTGAAACAGTCAAAAGTTACTCACAGTCACAGACATTGCCTGCTTGCCTATGAAAGAGATCTGTTCATTTGGTCATTATTTATGCATGTTATAGTTATACGTATAACTGTGTATAGTTATATGTTTCTGCCTCATTTTTGTTTGGGACTCCCAGAGCTCATAGGTTTAGAAGAATTCAAAGCCCATCATGCTTTTAAAGGAAACATCAAATTGGCCCAAGGCCTTTTTCAGGATATCTTATCAGCATGTCATATCTCAACATGGTTTAGAATCAAAGTAACAGCCAAGATTATATAGTATTTACTATCTGTGAAGAATTGTTCTTAAGCATATTAATTCATAAATTTGGAACTATTTTGTAAGTTTATGAGTTAGATATTATCATCTTAATCCTATTTTTCAGGTAAGACAAGGAGGTGTAAAAGGGATACAATTCTTTCTGGAGATCACAGAACTAGTTAGTGGTAGAGTTGAGAGTCTGACTCTAGAAGCTGAGCTTTCATCTTTGAAGCTGTATTACTTCTGCCCTTATTAAACATGAGCTACAGCTGACAGTGGTGCAACTTGTAGGAAAGAGTGTGCCATGAAAAATCTTTCTTCCAAGTTCGAACTGAATTTATCTCCTACTTTGTATGACAGCAAACAATCTGCATCAGGTTCTGGCTTTAGATACTTCATCACTGCTTTTAACTGTGATGATCTGGAAAAATTGCATCAGTTTTTAATGTTTATGTGTGCATGCATCAATTCCTGGATTATATGTGTTTGAATCATTAGCTGACATCTCCTTACTATTCCATATCGCAGGCCAATCCACCCATCAAAAAACACCATCTAGACAACTTGTGTCCTGTAAATACATTTTACTGCCTGAAGTCATGAAATGTTAGAAGAAAAATGGACCTTAGAAATAATTTTTAAAAATAGTGTTTTAGTTAGCTTTTTGTTAATGTGATCAAAACACCTACAAGAACAACTTAGAGGAGGAAAATTTTATTTAAACTCACTGCTCTGAGCCCAAGGACAGACAGCATATGCCCAGAGGAGGAAAGCTGCTCAGCTCATGGTGTGGTCTGTAAGCAGGCTGTGTGTGTGTGTGTGGGGGAGGCGGTGGCAAGGTGCAGGTGCAATAGGGAAGATTTACCCTCCAGAGCACTCTTCCAGGGACCCACCTCCTCTAGCTATATACACCCTGGCTCCAGATACCACCTAGTCAGTTCATTCAAACTAGGAGCTCTCATAATTGAATCATTTCACCATCAAATATTTCTGCATTAACAGGAGCTTTTGGGGGACACCTCATATTTAAACTATAACAAATAATTTTGTTGCAGTATATAACCTATATATCATGAAACTCACCTATTTCAAGTAAACAATTCAGTGATTTTTAGTAAACTTAAAGGAGTTGCAAATCATCAGAACAATCTAATATTAAAGTGTTTTCATCATGCTCAAAAGATATTTTGATCATTTGCATTTACTCTTCATTTTTTACCCAAGGCCTCAGGCAGTTACTATTTTACTGTCTGTTTGTATGAATTTGTCTTTTCTTGGCACTTCTTAAAAAGTAGAGTAATACCTTTTAAGATACTGCCAAACTGTTTCCAAAGTAGCTGCATCATTTTATATTTTTTCCAGTAATGTGTGAGGATTCAGTTTCTCCACATCCTTGCCAGCACGTGTTAAGTGGCTTGATGGCTTTAGTTTTATTTAGAAATCTTTAATTTCTCTTTGCGGTTTTAGTTTTCATTTTCCTTGTGACTAATGATGCTGAGCATTTTTCTGTGTGCTTTTTAGCCATTTGCATATTTTCTTTAAGGAAGTGTCTATTCAAATCTTTGGCCCATTTTATAATAGGGTCATTTGTTAGTAAGTTGCAAGAGGTTCTTCATATTTTGAATAAAAATTATCCAACATATAATTTGTAGACATTTACTCCAGTCTGTAGCTTACCTTGTCGTTTTTCAATGTTTTGGGGAAAGGTTTTAAATTGAATGAAGATCAAACTTATCAATTTCTTTTTTCATTTCTTGCTTTTAGTGTCAAATCTGAGAAATAGTTGCCCAAACTAAGTCCTGAAATATTTCCTCTTATGTTTTCTAGAAAAGTTTTAGTTATAGCTCTAAGTGCCCTTGAGAAAAAACATATATATATATATTGCTCTTTTATGCAGTGATTTTTTGTCAGTGAGGTCAAGTGCTGTTATAAATCCTTGTTGTTTTTTCATCTTGTTTTAACCAGTATTTAAAAAAATTTTTTTAAGTTATAGGTGGACACGATATCTTTATTTTATGTGGTGCTGAGGATCAAACCCAGTGCCTCATGCAAACACTCTACCCCTGAGCCACAACCACAGCCCTGTTTTATCCAGTATTGATAGGGGGATGTTTTTACTTGCCAAACGTTGTTGAATTGTTTCCCCTCTATTTTATCAAGTTTTTCTTCATGTATTTTGGGAGACTCTAGTTATGTTTGTATATGTTTTATATGTCTATAATTTTTAATCCTGATGAATTCACTTTTTATGTTTTCAGTACTGGAAATTGGACACAAAGGGTGTTCTACCAGTGAGCTACATCCCCAAATGCTTTTTATTTTTTATTTTGAGACAAAGTTTCACTGAATTGCTCAGGCAGATCTGGAACTGCAGTCCTCCTGTTTCAGCCTCCCAAGTTGCTGGGATTACTGGTGTACATACTACTAGATCTGGGTTTCATTTGTGCTTATCCTAGTGGAGTTCACTTAGCTTCCTGGATGCATAAATTCATTCTTTTTCATCAAACATTTGCATTTGTAGTCATTATTCTTCAAATATTTCTCTTTCTCTTTTGCTAATCTTCCTGTTATGTTTGTTGTATGCTTGATGGTGTCCCACCTTTATTTTTGAGGGCTTGTTCATTTTTCATTTCCTTACTGTGCCAGTTGGATAATTTCTATTGATCTGTCTAAAGATATGCTTATTCTTTCTTTTTTCTTTGCTGTAGGGCTCTTCTAGTGAATTTTTCATTGCACTATACTTTTCAATTCCAGAAGTTCCATTTGCTTCTTTTGTGGTGATTTATTTCCTTGTTTATAGTTTCTGAGAAGTCTTTGTCATCATATTTTAATTCTTCTACCTTTACTTTTTAAAATATATTTATATTTTTTGAGGTCTTTGACTTTTATAGCTATCATTTGGGCATCCTCAGAGGCAGTTTCTATTGCTATTTTCTTAATATGGGTCACACTTTTTTACTTGCTTGCCTTTCTCATATTTTTTTGTTATTTACTAGACATTTAAGATAAAGTAGCAAATCTGAATTCTGATTCCCTCCAACAATGGCTGGTGCTGCTGCTTGTTTATTTGTTCAGAAACGTGCCTGGACTAATTTTGTGGGGTCTCTTTAACCTTCAGTATTGGCCACAGAATTTTTAAATTCTTGTTTTCATTTTTAACCTTATTAGGGGTTATTCATGGGTCAAAACAGTTTATTAGTTAGAGGCTGTGCTTAAACATCTTGAGCTAGTGAGTCTTCTACCCTTTATTGATGGATCGGTATGACATAGAGAATGCATTCAAGTTCCATCATTTTGCAAGTTTGTCTAGGCTCTTACTTTCTGTATGTGTTAGAACTCATATTCAGCCTGAGTTGAGTAGCTGGGTAGTGTATATAGCCTTTCACAGGAGTACAGCTTTTTAGATCATGAAGGATATGTGGAATCTTATCCAGACCTACAATGGGTACCTTATTCTCTACATCCTCCTATTACATCTGCTTAGACTGAAGGTTTGTTGCTCTTCAGTGTTTTGATTTCTGACTAGCGGACATGCAGGACTTTCCTGATTAATCAATACAGAGATAGCTATAGTTTTTTTTGTTTTGTTTTGTTTTGTTTTGTTGTTTTTTGGGGGGCGGGGGATACTGGGGATTGAACTCAGAGGCTCTCAACCACTAAACCATACTCCCAGCCCTATTTTGTGTTTTATTTACAGACAAGGTCTCACTGAGTTGACTAGGACCTCACTAAATTGCTGCAGCTGGCTTTGAACTCGCAATCCTCCTGTCTCAGCCTCCCGAACTGCTGGGATGCTATTGTTTTTGACAATTCCTTGGGCTTGAATTTTCTTTCTGTTCCAATTAAAGTCAGCCCTTTTATTGCTGATCTTCATGGCCGGTCCTTTCCCGGAACAACTTTGGGGACAGAGAGTTGGATAGATGGACAATGGGAGAAACTTCAGGTTAAAATGCTGGAGCATTTAACTGTTCTTGCTGAGGTTCTAGAAATGTTCTGGAATGAATGCTTCCTAATTTGTGGGATGCCTCTGGACAATTTCCAGGGTCCTTGCATAGTTGTTCTTGACAAATCTTTACAGCTTTGGTAGAAGTATTTGTTAAGTGCTTCACTCAGCCATTCTGGAGTCCTTGTTACCCCCACCCCTGAAAATAATTATGAAAAAGATTGACTTAGGCACATAAATCTACTGAATCCAAGGGGGAAATAACCTCAATTTATTTTGTTTTTGAATTGTATGAGTTTCTGGTGAGAAGCCAGATCATTGAATTTGAAGTAATTGTAGAAATCTTGAATGTGTGTATCCTTCTACTTTTCAGGCATTCCATTCAGCAAATATTTGTTAAGCAGCTACTTAGTCATCCTAACAGACCTAGTATGTCCTTTTTTCTTTTTTTTTATAGATAAGGGAAAAGGCTAAAGATACTGAATAACTTACCAATGGGTTGATGGTAGCCAAGACATTAGGGCACAAATATGATATGCACTCCAGGCCCTTCTCACCCATCTCTAACTCTGGCTTCTGCTTTCCCCCAGCAGATGACATAACTGTAATCTCAACCCTGCCAAGGGAGGCTAGGGACCTTTCTACAGCCATGTCCATGGGGCTTGAGACCTCCTGGAAGCATCCGGATAAGGCGTGCTAAAACGCCTCAGAGGGTAAGGAGCTGATTCCTTGTGTGGCCACCAACTGTCCCAGGCAACCCCTTCCCCCCCAGACCCGCTCAATCCTTACCAGAGCCATCTAAGCGGCAAGACCTTCAACTACCACTCCACCCTCAACTGCCACCCAACATCAACTGCCACCGGTGATGTCACAGTGCAGGGAAACCCTTTTAATGTGCGCAGTGCCATCAGCATAAGAGTTGGAATTCGGACCTGACGCACCACCAACTCACGCACGTGAGCGACCCTTCCTGGACCCGCAGTGTAACTGTAGCTTCAGCCACAATGTTGACCTGGCCAGGCACCAGCATGTCCACATCCGTGAGCGGCCAGGCGGTTCCGCTGCACCCACTGTGTGTACTCACGCACCTGAGGGTACACATGGGGAGTGGCCCCTACTGGTTCAACGAGTGCAGTGCGCGGCAAGTACTTTTCCTCTCAGACACACTCTGGTCAATCACTGGCATCCACACCAGGGAAGGGCCTTACAAATGCTGGGTTCACCCGGGAAACTTCAACCATCAATGGCACCTCATGGTCCACAGAGGAAGCACACAGGCGAGCGCCTCTACTACTAGGGTTGCTGCTATGAGGACTTAAGCAGCGGTTCCAAAGTCCTTTGGCACCACAAGCTCCATACTGGTGAGAAGCCATATGGGCTGCGCAGTGTGCGGCACGAGCTTCAGTCAGAAGAAAAGCATCATCTTGCAACGGAAGCTGCATCCTGGGATGACACCTGGAGGGCTGGCCTGGCCCTCAGCTGGGGCTGCATAGGAGCGACCCTCTCCAGACTCCATTCCTCCTGGGCTTCACCTTTCCTCTGCGGTACTGGTCAAGAGAAGACATGATCCCAGTAGAATGGGAGTGCAGTAGGGGAGCTCAAGTCGATTTTCTATAGATACCATTCCAGGGATCGAAGCTGACTAACTGGTGTTTCTGGCGCTCAGCCCTTTTCTCTTCTTGCCTCTCCAGGGTCTCTCCCTTTGCTCCCAGAAGAATTGGTTCTCCAGGGAAGAAGGAGCTGAAGATATGGAGCAAAAGTATAGCAAGTAGTATGGGTCTGGGGAAAAGCCTCCTATTTTATAGTTTTCTCATTACCCAAAATTCATCTTACCCTCTTTAGAGTTTATATCTCCTACTCCATATTGGCTTATTGGAGCCTCTGGTCTATTTCATGAGTTATGTTAAAATTGAACATCATGGTCCCCATTTTGCCCTTTATGTTCCCACCTCCAAAATGACCTCTGACCTGTTGCAGCTCAGGGATTCTCATTTGCATCAGTTCATCACTTTGCTCTCTCTTCTCTCTTCCTAAACCTTCAACTTTCACTTATGAAGTTGGGGCATTCTGAACTTAAGGCATCTAGGGGATGGAATATTCATTATATTTGCACTCTGCCCTTCCCTCACTGAAGAACTACCTGTTCAGATTTTCTACTGGGAGATGGTAGGGGGTCTGGGTGTTTAGAAACAAAAATAAAGCAAAGCAAAATGCACTTCTTATCTTTCTTGGGGGCTCAGGATAGAAGTCAAACAAGGAAGGGTGATGATGGTGGGGGATGTAATGTCCTCAGCTTCCTTTCTGCACTTGATGTTTCTCATGAGGAGGTTCTCAGGAGTGATAAAGTGCAGGTGGAAACATCATCTTTCTCTCAGTCTCTCACCTGGAGAATTGGACTTTCTAGAAGAGAAGGTATTCCCATATTTCACTGGCTCCACCTCCTGGAGGGTGGGGCCAGAGCTGTTTTGCCACTGGAAGTAGAAAGTCATTAATTAAGCTTGTCATTGCAGGAGGCCATTAGTTGTTCGGACCAGTCATACTTTCCTGTGCTGTCTTGGGGTGGGTGTAAAGCTATTGTTTACTAAACTTTTAGGTTGGCTTTCTATTTCTGAACTTTGAGAAACCAATTTCTGGTCTGAGGCCCAAACACACTAATAACACTGCTCCTTACTGCTAAATGTCAGGATTATTGTAGTTTTGGTGCCACCATGTGGCCAAACTGAAAAACTGCATGCTGTATAGTACTGGCAAGCATTGTGGCAACGTTTCCTGGAGGTAAGGCCTAAGGCAGTTTTGAGATTTTTTTAAAGTGGATCTTACCCACAGAATTTCTGATTCAGCAGGTCTGAGGTAGCACCCGAGGAGCATCTCTAAGTCCCTGGTGATGCTGTTGCTCCTGGTCAGGGATCACTTTTGTTGACCACAGGCAGAGTATAATGACAGGTTAATAGTTGAGACCAAGCTCCACCACCATGGTTCCCACCCCATTCTAGATGATCATAGTGTTGTAATATGCAAACTGTTTTGGACAGCTAGAGTGGTGTATCTAACATGCTCCCTAACCATAGGTGGTGATCTATAAAATTGTCTAATCTATAAAATTTCCCAGGGAAAATTCAGAGAAGGCTTAGGAAATCATAAGAAGAGATGAGGTCCCACCCCCTCCCAAGGAGTTATATTGTTTACAGGGGCAGGGAAGAGTCAGACTTAACTACCTTCACATCTTTTGAGACTCTTTTGACTTTGGCATGCATCTCACCATTCCCCCCTGCCAGTCTGGGGTCCAGGTCTTGTGATGCTTTGTCTCTAGACCTCTCCCACTGAGCTGTAAATGATAAACGGCTAAGTTAACACACCTTTTCATAAGTTCCTAAAGTAAAAATCAAGCAATATAACAAAAAATGATGCAAAGAGAGGAGCTTTTAGAGTTTTTACAAGTGGAATTTAGGAACCCAGTCAGGCTGCTATGTTAATGTTTCTGGTACATGTGCCTGATTTACAAATCCACCATATCCTTAGGAGACTGCATTCTAACACAATTCTGCTGATAAGCCCTTTTCCCGCTTTTACCTATTCTCCATTAATAGGTGAATGAACAAATTGCGGTATATTCCAACAAGATATCACTTAGAAATGAAAAGGAATGAGCTGTTATACACCACAGCATGGATGAATCTCAAAAAATTATATAGGCCCTGAGCTGATGGCCCTATCTGAGATACTGCATTTTCTAGATTAGATGCTGGCTGCTCAATGTAGCTCATAAATATGATGAACAATTACCAGAGAGATGGTGCAAAAAGCACACTGTATATTTGGAACAGGTGTTATTTGATCCCTCTCAACTTTGGTGGGGAGTTGGACCTTGGTCACCCAAAGATCCCTCTAATAAGTGGTTCCTCTCTGTGTCTTTGTCTTTACAGATGAGCATGTACACATCGACTCTTTACTGAAATCTCTGTAAACAAAAGAAACAGAAACTTGTCTGCTTCACTTTTAGAGCTGGGGTCAGAGTTATGAATTTAGAAACTTGCTAATGCAGTTTGCCATAAGCACCAAGTGAATATACATATTAGGATTAATTTAGCTCAAGACCTCTTGGTATGGATAGTAGAAGAGCATTCATCACAATCTTCTTTTTGGTTCTCAGTGACAGAATCAGGTATGAAAAGCAGAGGGTTCTTGGGGAAGTAAACATAAAACAGTGGAGCTGTAACCCAACACAGCTCATTTAATTCAGCCCTTCTGCTTATGATGTTGCTGAAAACCAGAAGGCAATGAATGGCATTTACTTCTAGGTCACATAAAATTTTAGTAACAGTGGAGCTTGCAATCCAGGTCTTTAGTCTTAACCCAGGGCTTGCTCCATTCAACAATAACCCCTACATTTTCTTTTTCTTTTGCCTGCTGGATCTAAGCCATGTCCCAGAAAGACTTTAATGTGACTTACATAAATATGTAGAAAAAAGAATGAGGGAGAGTAGAGAAAGAAAAAAGAATAGACAAAATAATGTGGAGCCAGAAACCAGGTAAGTAGTTCAAAGTGTAGTTTGAGGAATTCTGCACATTTTGGGGGCACAAGTTGCAAATTCTGGTATAAACTTAGTAGCTGTCACACAAAGAGTAACAAGTGATTATTTTCTTTTTAAAGGTTAGGCATATACCTCCTGGATGGATGCATGCAGCCATCCACTTCTGTATATTCATTTGAGCAATGAAAGCATACAGAACTTGTACACAAATGTCATAGAAGCTTTATATGTAAGAATAAAAAAACTGGAAACAATCTAAATTTCTATTAACAGGTGAATGGACAAATTGTGGAATATTCTAACAAGATATCACTTAGAAATGAAAAGAAATGAGCTGCTGTATACCACATCATGGATGAATCTCAAAAAAAATATATTGAGTGAAAGAAGTCAGAGTGCTGGGTGCAGTGGAATGCATCTATAATCCCAGCTACTCGGGAGGCTGCAGCAGGAGGATAGCAAGTTCAAGGCCAGCCTCAGCAATTTAGCAAGACCCTGTCTCAAAATGAAAGGGCTAACTGAACCTCTGAAACCATGAGCCCAAAATAAACTTTTTCTTCTTCTTAAAAATAAAAAATGAAATGGCTGAGGATGTAGTTCAGCATTAGAGTCTTTGTATAACATGTGTGAGGTCCTCATTTCAGTCTCCAGTAACACATAGACTGAAAGATTCCTTTATAAAACTCTAGAAAAGGCAGACTATTGTGATGAAAATCAGATCAAAGGTTGTTGGGAATGAGGAATGCCGGTTAGGGTGGAAGTAAGGCCATGAGAAAAGCTTTGGGGAGGCTGGTATGTTCTTTCACAATTGCTTGATGGTTTCATAGTGCACACACAGTCAACACAAAATTTACATTTAAGTATGTGCAATTTATACATATTGATGATGCCTCCATAAAATAGTAAGAAAAAAAGTTATTGCTTATATGACCGAAAAAGTACAGGTATTTCTACTGTGGAGATGTGGGACAAACTTTTCCTCTTGAGAATTTCATAGTGTTGCTCCTTGTAAGCTTTCCTAATGGCAACCAATGGAAATCAGTGGCAGAATGCCAAATCACCTGTGAGCAAGAACATTTCTACCAAGGGTGGGTACTTGGAGATAATTAGGAGGCAAAAAACAATGCATTTTAAATATACAGCTCTCCCATGGTCTGCTTCAGCCTGGAGATTAGATTTTCAGTGATTAGAGGAAAAGCTTATTGTTTTAGCAGTCCTATAGGCAACTCTTCCTAAATGCCATTTCTATCTATGGGAGTTTTGATAAATACTGAAGAGCAATAATGTTGTGGTTTTACTCTGATAAAATAAGTGTGGAGAACGCCCTGTTTTCTCTCTTGGAAGGGAAGAGTAACCATTTATGTCCCTTCTCTTTAATGTTTGTTTTGAGTACAGCATTTCTACTTTTTGTGGCTCTCTGACAGTTTTCACAGGAATAAATATGTTCTCTCCAATCAGAAAAGACTTTATGGGCAAAATCACCCCCTGTATTCAATTGGTATTCACCACAGGGTCAAACAGAGCAATGGCACAAAATAAAGGTGTTGGGTATATGGAAAAGTATGTGGGTTGTACTTTAAATTATGAATGAATTCTTGCATCTTGAGGGTATTTTTTTCACTTTTTACATTTTTAAAATTTAATTTTATCTTTTTACACAAATGGAGCACAACTTTTCATTTCTTTGGTTGTACATGATGTAGAGTCACACCATTCATGCAATCTGCATCACTGTAGTGTGCTGATTTTAAGTTCTTTGGGTAAGACCATGGAGTGGAAGAGCTCAGTCAAATGGTGGTTCCATTCCAAGTTTGAAGGCATTTTTTAAAATTAACTAGTTCAGATTATTTATTTGTTCTGAGGGTCGCTGACTACTGCATTTCATTGCTGTTATATTTGCTCTTCATTATCCTGGTTGTTTCTAGCTTACCTTTGTGCTGTGTGGCAGTTTCCTATAGTCTTGTTGTATGGAGCTTCTTTCTGTACCTTCCTTTGGGTCTCATTGGTCCCAGTGCCACTGACACAAAGAATACACTTCTTTCCCCAGCAAAGGAATGAAATGTGAGCTGGATGTTATCCTTTGTGCTGATCTGTCTGACTCATTGTTGAGACAGTTTTTGAGATACTAGTTTGTGCCAGATACTAAGCTTGGTGCTTACAAGTCTATAAATTCTCACAAACCACAAAGAAATAGACTCCTTTGTTATTTCAATTTTATGCATAAGGAGATTAAGGCTCAAACAGATTGCATCATTTGCTTGTTGGAAGAAATTAAATTCAAATCTATCTGACATCAGAATCTATTCTCTTAACCACTGTGTTGTGCTGATTTTCATAAGAACTTACCTTCATTGAATTTTTTCTGGCCCTTCTTCACATCTTAGGAGATTTGCTTTTTGCCTGGGAACATTGACTATGACCCAGCTACACCACTCTACAGTATTTATCTAAAACAATTAAAATCAGCACACTATAGTGATACATGCTTACTTATGTTTATAGCAGCAAAGTACACAATAACCAAAGTATGGAACCAGTCTAGGTGTTTGTCAGTGGGTGAATGATAAAGAAAATGTGGTATATAGTCACATGGAATTCTACTCAGTCATAAGGAACAAAATTATGTCTTCTGCAAAGAAAATGGATGGAATCTGAGGATGTCATGTTAAGTGAAATAAGCCAGTCTCAGGGCTTTCTCTCAGATGTGTAAGCTAGAGAGAAAAAAGGAAAAGAAAAAGGAAAGGGGTTGGTGGAATCTCATGAAGATAGATGAGAGCTCAAAAGAGTAGCGGAAGGGGACTTAGGAAGGGAGGAAAGGAGGCAATTTGAAAGTACTGATGAATGAAATAGACCAAATCATACTGTGTACATGTCTAAATATGTGACAAGAGAGTTTGCTAATATATATATATAATTATAATGCACCAATAAAATTTTTTAAGAGATTTGGTTTTTGCCTGGTGATAGATTTTATTAGGGATAATTACATATTGCTATCATATTAGCCAGTAGTACTCCCATGAAAAAAATGCCTTCCCTAGAATATAAAAGTGTTAAATGACTTTAAGGATCATTGCTGAAAATTTTATTACCTTGGCATTCTGGTGGGGTTGTAACTTTTCTCTTAGTTGTCAGATTTTTCTGCTTGTAAAATTGATCTTCTCTCTTGAATTTCATATTTGTTTAGATTATGTGAGTATCAGGGGGTCTTCAGGGGCTTGACTCCAAGTAGTTCTTCAAGGCTAAGTCTGTCTTCTTGACAGGGTGGTCCTCCCCTAGGTGACACCCATGCCTCCTTTGCTCTACCACTTCCTTTGCTCCTCGGTGTTTTGAGATTGACTAGGGGTCCTGGCTGCAGTCATCATTGTCGCTCTCCTTGTCAAACCTCTGCAGGCCCCATTTTCTGGATGGTTCTCTTTAGGGCAGTTTTGACATCAGTGTTCCTCAGGTTATAGATGATGGGGTTGAGGATAGGGGTGATCACAGGATAGAAGAGAGACAGCAGAGGGTCAGTGGCTGGATCATAGCTGGCTTTGGGGCGAATATAGAAAGATGGCAGTGCCATAGAAGAGGGAGACCACGATCAGGTGGGAGGAACAAGTGGAGAAGGCCTTGTGGCGGCCAGCTGCAGATGGGATCCGTAAGATAGTAGCCAGGATACGCCCATAGGAGCTCAAGATGAGGCTAAAGGGGCAGAGGATGATGAGGGCAGCAGCCAGGATAATCTGTAATTCATTGAGTGAAGTGTCTCCACACACCAGCTGCAGGACAGGCTGGATCTCACAAAAGAAGTGAGGGATGGCTTTGGGGCCACAGAAGGGAAAGGAGAAGATGAAGGAGGTGTGGCCAAGACCCACCATGGCTCCACAGGCACAAGCTGAGCCTGCGAGCTGCAGACACACCTGGTGGCTCAGCAGCAGCGGGTAGCGGAGGGCCTCGCAGATGACTGCATAGAGGTCATAGGCCATGACCGCCAGGAGGCAACACTCGGTGGCACCAAAAAAGAGGAAAAAGAACATCTGGAGGGCACAGCCCCAGCGGGGGATGTGGCGCTGACCAGTGAGGAGGTGGTGAAGCAGCAGAGGCACCGTGACCGATGTGTACCCAATCTCCAGGCCGAGAGGATTCGGAGGAAGAAGTACATGGGGGACTGGAGTGCAGGGTCCGCTGAGACCAGCGCCACAATGAGGAGGTTGCCTGTGACGGTGAGCAGGTAGACCGTGAGAAAGAGAGAGAAGAGCAAGCCCTGGACGTGGGCCAGGCGGGAAAAGCCTACAAGAACGAATTCAGTTACCACCATGGAAGCATTCATGCTCATCCTGCTCACATCCCTTTTGATGGGAAGAAAAAGACAAGACAAAGAAGAGTCGCCACCGTGGAATTGTGAACGGGGTCAAAAATGACCTCTCTCTGCATTGGATCAAAGCCCTGGGACTCCCTTTCTTTTAGGCTTTCAGTGTCTTTGAAATGAGGCAGCCCAACTGCCCCCACCCTGGCCCACTCTTGGAACCCTGGGCAAATATTTGTCTCTCTGAGCCCAGCTGTCTTGATCTCTTCCTGATGGTGCCTACCTTCAGATAAAGCATTGAATTTGGGTTGGTTTCTCCTGGGTGAAGTGTTGGATCATTCTAACACCCTTTTCTCTATTTCCCAGCCTTGCTGCAGGGCTAGGGATGGAATTTTCCCTTCCAGAAGATGTTTTTCTGCTCAAAGCCAGACTTTGTTCTGTGTTCAGGACATGAAAAAACCCATTCCAAGTAAAGAGGAATTCCTTTCCTATTTGTCTCCCTCCTGACGCTTTTTCTATTTCTTTTCCTTTTTTCACATGTTTATCTGTTCACTCAACTTGGCTTTTCTCTGGCCTAATGTTCACCTCTTCCTCTCTATTTCCTGCCCCTTTCCAGCTATTATTCCAGTTGCCAGATGCCCTTTTCTATCATTTCACCATGAGATGAACTTCATGGTTTTCAGTGGGGAGAGAAGGGATTGGATAGATCATTTCTTTTAAGGTCCTGAAGGCAGTTGAGTAGTTCAGTTTTCCAGAGGATCTTTCTAGTTTAAAAAAAATGCTCTGGAAGGAGATAACAAGACCTTTCTCAGTTGCTTATTTCTGCATCTTACAGCCTCTCAAACTTCATCCCTTTATATCATACCACATATACAAATCCCCAGGCCACTTAAATAAATTCTACATATGCATACACTAACATATTGTGTTTCTAAATATAAGCACAGGAGAATAACCTAACATCCTCAGATGCTAGATTCACTTAAAGTCAAATACATACACTGTATACAAATGCAAACTACAGATAACAATGAAAGTCAAAACTCATTTAACATAGAAATATTAACATGGAAAGATACAGACAAATAGATACATAAATCAAAATTCTGTGCAAAATAACCATATTTAAGAATGCATATTAGAAATACAAGTGCACACATTGATATCCTTTTGCAGTTGAGAATCTCTAGTTTATTCCATGTTGTTCAGTGTTTTCCAGGATATTGTTGGAATAGTGTTTCTCTGTTTGGAGAAATAACTAGGCTAAAGGCAGGTAGCATTTGATAACTTGCTTATTTTATCCTCTCTTTACATAGCAGATCCTCGTGAGAAACATAATCGTAGGTTTTGGTGTCTCCGTAAGGTCTCTGAGGACCTGAGTCTCCAAGTATACTTGACTTTCCAATGGGAAATAACTAATTAATCTGTTATTTTAGAGTTAGTTCCTTAGATCACCAAAAGTATAGGATGACCTGTCAAGAATATTTCAGAGACAATGTCCAGGACTATTGGTTTCTTTTAACTCTCCCATAATATCTCTGGGTTGATCTTTTTTATGTTCTTTTCCTTTCTCAAAATTTTTTTCTCTCATTGTCAATGTCCTACTACACCTACAAAAAGTAATAATGCCATTTTACCTATCTTATGGAATTTGATATAGTTTAATAATAAATTTATTTTTAGCTATACACAGAATCTCATGTATTTCAGTTATTTTTCATAGAATTAAGAATATAGACGATACATAAACATATTTTGACTAGTGAGCTGATTGATAATTGTTATTTTCTTGAAAACTGGTCCTGAATTTTTCTCGCTTGGATTTTTTTCACTTATTATACAAGTGTCATCTTTACATTATTAGTCTTTGGATTTAATTTTTGATCTGTTTCTTCGTGTTCTTACACACTTTCCTACATTTGATAAATTCTGCATCAGAAAAGATGTTTTTAAGACATGTAACAACTGTTACAATAATAAGCCTCAAACTCAAACTGGTTTAAAAATGAGCTAATTTATATGTTCCTGTACCTATAACTTTGGGATTTGCTTATATTAGCTCTCCCACTTAGTTTTCTTTACATCATCTGTTTTATTAGGTTTGGCTAAAAGTAATAGAAATACCAGTGGCTCAAAGAGGATGAAAATTAGGGCTGGGGAAGTAGTTCAGTGATAAGAGCATTTGCCTAGCATGTGTGTGTATGTGTGTGTGTGTGTGTGTGTGTCCAGCACACACACATATACACACAGGACACACACATACAAACACACAAACACATCTATCACTATTAAAACCCCTCGCTACATATTATAGTTATATGTACTATATTGCACCAAAAATAAAAAAAAAGAGGATAAAAATGTTTGTCTCACTTTATTGTCTGAAGCTCTGCATTTCAAAACAATATGGCTACTTTGATCTAAGAGGTCATCAGAAATCTTGTTTCCTGTCAGTTTATGAGTTTTCTGCTCCTGACGTAAGACCCTCTTATGGCTTAAGATGAGGGCATCCGTGTTTTAGGGAAGAGAACATAGTAGAACACTCTGGAATGTTTTGTGGCAGGTAAACATTCTATTAGTATAAACTATGTAGAATTCTTGCCAAAGATGTTTATAGCTTGAGTATAATTATAGGAAATAATCAGACAAACCCAATTAATGGCACATTCTGTAGACAATGGACCCAGACTCTTCAAAAATATTAATGGCTTTTGTTTTATCTTCAAAACAAAAGTTGAGGATAGTATTATTCTTAACTGAAGAAGGCCCCCAAAAAATGACAATAAAATGTCATGGCCCATGGCTGGATCCCAGATCATAAGAAAAAACAAAACAAATAGAAAAGACTTTTGAAACAGGAAATTGAATGTTGACTTTATTTTATTGCACCACTATTAAATTTCTTGGGTGTAATAATATTTTTGAGGAACACTTGACTTTAGAAAGTTGGAGAAGAACATATTTAAGGGCAAAGGGTTATGCTTACTGCAAGTTTGTTTAAAGTGGTTCATCCAAAAAAACAAAACAAAAAAACAAAAACAATAACAACAACAACAACAACAAATATATATATATATATGGATAAATCCTTGACTCTGCTCTAGTGGATGTTTGTCTTTGTAAATAATCATCCTGTTCTTGTCTGTGGAGGCTGTGTAGATTTCACACTCTTTCTCCTATTACTTGGGCAGTGGACTATATTAGCAGGCAATAGTTATATGATAGTGTAGCATGTTGCTGCAAGAGCAAGCAAATCAAAATTTTAGTGGCTTAATACAAAACAATTATTTATTAACCATACAGAATCTCTTGTGGGCTCAGATGACCCATTAACATAGCTGTGCTCCATGCAAAGCTCCATGTAACTTTGATCTTATGACTTCACCATACTAACATTTGCTTTTGTATTTGCTATGAAGGAATGAGTTGGGGAATCAATCATCATCAATTAAATTACATTATTTACATTTTTCTGATCAGAGCATGTCACATAGCTATGCCTAACTTCAAAGGGATTGTGGAAGATTGTACTTTCTAAAGGTACCCATAAGAAGTCTTTCTTACCCGCATACTGTTCTACAATATCATCTTGCTTCTTCTCCATCAAAAAGTGAACCCTACTTCCCCTAATTTGTTTAAATCCATTTGGGCTTTGATCATTTCAACCCATAGAGCAAGACGGATAGGATGATGTGTGATTTCTGAAGCTGGATAATAAAAGTGATGCCACTTCTGCCTTGTGTCTTGGAATATTTACACTTGGACCCCCTTACCTACCATGTAAGAAGTCCAGCTACTCTGATGCTATTATGCTGTGAGGAACCAAGGCACATGTGGAATCCACAGGAGGCACTCAGTGAGCAAACAAATTAAAAATCATCCTAGACCAATACCTGACATATGAATAATGATTCCAACCAGAGGACTCTGGATCCCAGCTGTCAAACCACCCTTTAAAGACTTTGTGTTTTCAAAGTTGATGTCTCATCCATTGTAGGGCAAGACAAGGCATCTTGCTTTGCTGCTATAGAATAACATTATATAGACATTTTCTTTCTCCTTCTAATTCATATGTTGAAACCTAACTCTCAATGTGGTAGGATTTGGAGTTGGGGCCTTTGGGATGTTCATGAAGATGGAATCCTCCTGAGTAGGATTACTGCCCTAATGAAAGAGTTGTGAATAGCTTTTTCACCACTGTGACCAAGAGACCTGACAAGAACAATTTTACAGTAAGGGAAGTTTATTTTGGGGCTCATGGATTCAGAGGTTTCAACGCATATGTGGCCAATGCCCTGGGCCAAATTGTGAGGCAGAACAGCAAGATGTAAAGATGTGGAGAAGAAAATCAGAGAAGGAGGAAATCAGCAGACAGAAAGAGAGAGGGAGCAAGAGCAGGGATGGGGTGGAAGTGAACGCTAGTGAGCTTACCAGGGACAAAATGTAAACCCCCAAGGCATGCCCCCATTTGAAAAATAGGAAAATAAGTCCAAGGACATTTTCCCCAAGTTTTTGTCACTTAAAATTCAGGCCTCAAACAGAACAGGAACATAAAAGGAACTTTCACCTTGACAATTACCTGACCCTTCACCCTAATGGGTCAACTGACCCCAATACAATGAACCCCAGGAATGGCCTTCCTGTCCCACCCTAAAGGAAGCCTATATAACCCAGACCTTTGCTTCAGCTCATGCCATTTTCTGCTCTGAAAATTAGCCACACCAGGGTTCTACCAATTGACTCCACAGCTAAATACTGAATAAAGAAAATCTTGCTGATCTGACGTTTGCTTCCTGTCTCTCACTTTCATCATGTGTGCATCATTTGTCCTAACACCAGTGACCCACCACCAGCCACACCTTACCTGTCTACAGTGGCATTGTCTTCAGGAACAAATAGCAAGGAAATTTTGAAGACACTTAATGAGGAAAGTGGAGAAAATATCAAAGGAAAGTGAAGGAAATGTTATCAGAATAAAAAGATCCTCGTATGTAGCAGCAGAAAATGTAGCACTGTGGAAATTAAAAATAAAAAAATAAAAATGGACCTGGGCCTGGGATTGTGGCTCAGCAGTAGAGCGCTTGCCTAGCATGGGCAGGGACCCACATTCGATCCTCAGCATCACATAAAAATAAAGGCATTGTGTTGTGTCCATCTACACCTAAAAAATAAATATTAAAAAAAATGGTCCT
>NW_026007025.1:69634-112993 GCF_001458135.2 Marmota marmota marmota
TTAATATTGTCAAAATGGCTATACTATCAAAAGCAATATATAAATTCAATGCAATCCTTATCAAAATACCAATAACATTCTTCACAGAATTAGAAAAAACATTTTTAGAATTTGTTTGGCGGAATAAGAAAACAAGAGTAGCCAGAGCATTTTTTTAAAAAAAATATTTAGTTGTAGATGAACACACAGCATCTTTATTTAATGTGGTGCTGAGGATTGAACCCAGTGCCTGACACATGCTAGGCAAGCACTTTACCACTGAGCTACAGCTCCAGCCCCTAGCCAAAGCAATATTAAGGAAGAAAAGTGAAGCAGGAGGTATCATAATACCTGATCTGAAATTGTAGGAATGAAAACAGCATGGTATTAGCATTACTATAGACATGAAGACCAACAGAACAGAATAGAAGACACCCAGACAAATCCACATACTTAAAAATCATCTGATACTTAATAAAATTGCCAAAAATATATTTGGGAGAAAAGACAGCCTTTTAAACAAACAATGCTGGGAATACTGGATAACTATATGTAGGAAAATACAAAAAGATCCCTATCTCTCATCCTGTACTCAAATAAAAATGGATCAAATATTTAGGAATTAGACCAGAAACCTTGTAACTTCTATAAGAAAACATAGGGTCAAAATTCCATCATATTGATGCTTGCACCTACTTCCTCAACAAGACTCCAAGAATAGATAAGTGGGGCACCATCATACTAAAAAGCTTCTGCCCAGGAAAAGAAATGATTAAGAGGGTGAAGAAAGAGCCTATAGAATAGGAGAAAATCATGGCCATTTACTCCTCTCATAGGGGATTAACATTCAGAAGTTATAAAGAACTCAAAAAACCAAATAACCCAATCAACAAGTGGGCAAAAGAACTAAATAGAAACTTCTCAAAACAAAAACAAAAAACAAACAAACAAACAAAACAAAACACAAATGGTCAACAAATATATATAAAAAAAATTCAACACCTCTAACAGGAAAATGCAAATCAAAAACTACTCTAGAGATTTCTTCTTATTCTAGTCAGAATAGCAAGGATGAAGAATACAAACAACAATAAATGCTGGTGAGGTTCTGAGGAGAAATGTACACTTGTCCACTGTTGATGGAACTGCAGGCTGCATGGGCTTTCTCTCATCCAGGGAGGAGGTGCATGGAACAAGGAGAGTGTGGCTGTGAAGTCACTAATCAAGACCTCCTGAGACCAAGCAGGAAGCAGGTCTAATTTTATAGCACAGTTACCATGTATATATACTCAGGCAGTAGCTAGAAAGATTATAGTCAGCCACCAATACAATTTCTTGCTAACTGTCCTTGTCCTTGACCAAATGAGGAGCGGGCTGTGGAACAAGTGCAGGGACTGCAACACATGGCCTCACGCCCAAGGCTGTGCCTATGGGGTGAGCGGCCTGATGCTCATGCGCCTAGCAAAGGGGAATGGCCTGCCACTCAGACGCCCTTAACATATGCCCTGTATGCAGTACTCCATGCACTGTTCCCACAGCAGACTAGTATAGCTACTCTGGAAACAGTATGAAGATTCCTCAAAAAATTAGAGATGGAACCACCCATGACCTATCTATCCCAGTCCTTGTTATTTTTCCAAAAGATCTAAAATCAGCATAGTATAGCTATATAGCCACCTCCATGTTTATAGTAGCACAATTCATAATAACTAAATTATGAAATAAACCCAGGTGCCCATCAATAGATAAATGGAATAAGAAGTTGTCACACACACACACACACACACACACAAACACAAACACACACACAATGGAGTTGTACTAAGCAATAAAGAAGAATGAAGTTATGGCATTTGCCGGTAAATGCATGGAAAAGGAGAATATTGCGCTAAGTGAAATAAGCCACACTCATAAACTCAAAGGTCAAATATTTTCTCTCATGTGTAGAAACCAGAGTAAACTAAAGGAAAGAGGGAGGGCAGGATAGAATATCATAAAGATAAAGGGCAGAGCAGTACTGTAGAAGAAGGAGAGAGAGAGACAGACTGGAGGAATGGGAAAGGGGAGGCAATGCAGTATGAATTCTTAAAAAAATCATGTTTAGTATATATGAACTCAAATACTATGTATAATTATATGCTCTAATAAAAATTTTTAATAAATGAATAAAACTCAATAGAAGTTGAAGCAAGTTGGCCCAACAAGAAACGTGTGCCTGTGCGCGTGCGTGTATGTGTGCATGCACTGGCACTCCTAGGTGTGGAGGAGTATTTTGTTACTGACATCTTTGTCATTGTGTGGATATAAGACATAGTAGACTGACTCCAGCTGGTTTTGTTATCGTTTTAAAATGCATTCCCTCATTGCCCACACCTGAGCAAACTTACTCCTGTGGCCTTATCCTTGGTACTCCACTGGTACAAGTTGTGTTCTTACACTATTACTTTAAAAAGTTTCCTGTATTTTAAAAATAAACTCATGAGCAGATGGAGGACCACCAGACATTGATATCATTATTTTTAGAGAGACTTAGAAGCATGTGCAGCAGTAGCTGAAATTCATTCAGGGCACTGCTTCTAAACTACTGTAAATAATATAACCCAATTTTAACTCCCACTTAAACCATAAAAAATTTTAAACTTTAAACAAATTATAAAACTACTTTTATTTGGTGTTCCTATTTTAATTTTTAAAATATCTTACTTAAAGATAATGTTTAAATTTAACTATTCTAAGAAGATACTTAAAATATTCTGCAGTTTTATTTGGCATTGAAATTTCTTATTCAATGTAGATAAAACCATGTGAAAATTTAGTCCAAAAGTGAATTGAATAAATATTTTATTTTTAGCTCTATTTTATATTTTATAGACCTAATTAAATTGAAATGTCAAAGAAAGTTTGATGAAATTTTGCATTTTAGAATTTCACTTGTATTAACAAATAGGTAAAGACATACAAATGCCTCGTTGTAGTGTGGAAAATTCTTTTGAATAGAAACATGAAGCCAGACAAATTGAAAGATTACCTCAGGTCTGTTTATTTTTAAAACACACAAAAATGGAGATATATATATAAACTTTTTTATTTTTAAAAAAATTTTTGGTGTGTGTGTGTGTGTGTGAAGATCACTCAAACTGAAAAAACTGGAACACTGAAAATCATAGATTTGCTAATTCATTGAAATCATTTATCTACTTCCCTTTTTGCAGTACTAGAGATGGAAGCCAGGGCTTCAAGCATGCTAGGCCAGCACTCAACCACTTAGCCACATCCAGCTCTCATTGCAACCTTCTCTTAGCACACACATATTGTTCCAGATCTCTCAATAAAAAAGCCTGACTTGGAGGTACTTTAGTGAAGCTGCCTACCCTGGGTATGGGGAGACGGATTATCAGTAATAACTGAATACCAATTGGTAGCTGTTCAGTTGTTAAAGATGAGATATATCCTGGTGTAGGCCATTTTCTTTAAACATTTGGAAATGGATCATTCAGGAACAGCAACCTTAACATTTCTTTTCTGTGTACAACTGGATGAAATTGTAGCCATCTCTCAATGTGCTCTTTTCTTTTTGCCTTGCTCATGTTGATGCTATCAGAGAATTATAATTTTAAAAAAATGAAGTCTATTGATGTTTTGGAAATGGTAAGTTTTTTTTTTTTTCTAAATAAAGGTTGAAAAGGAAAGCTTCACACTTCTAGGAGGAAGTTCCACGATGTTTGAAAAGACAATTGATTTTAAATAGTGAGGAAGGAAGCTCCCACATTCTTGTCACTCACTGCATTTTATACCAGGCTGCTCTGGCAATGCAAATGTTTCCCACAGCACTGGAAGTCAACTAAAGGCCAGCATAAGAAGGGCTCTGTATGAATGAATTAAGAAAAAGATTTTGTCAAGAAATAAGGATGTAACATTAAGTGCCTATCTGTGATATAGTCTGGCTTTCAGAAGTTTAGTATTTTAATAAACATACTCCAAAGTTTGGAAAACTTTGGAACAGAGATCTTTCAATAGTTCAGGCTTATCTGACTGATATTTGTAACTATACATAAGAATACAAAATCTTTTATTTGTGAGTTTTAAAAAAATTTCAAACTGTTTAGTTAAATTTTCTTTTTGACTGAAATGGCTAATCAAGACTTTCAAATTACTATCTCTTAAATTTCTTTTTCAGCTTTATTAAGGTAGAATTGTCAAATAAAAGTTGTTTGTATTTATGCTATATAACATTATATTTTGAGACATAAATGTATACTTTGTGAGATGATTAAATGAAGCTAATAAACATTTATCACTTCACATACTTTTGTGATTATACTATTTAATATCTACTCTCTTGGTAACTTTTACTTATGCAATACATTTTCATTAACTATAGTCAAGGCCTATTTAATAGATCTCCAGAATGTATTCATCTTGCCTAACTGAAACTTTGTATCCTTGGACCAGCAACTTCCCATTTGTGCCTATCCACCCTCAGACCCTGGCTACTGCTATTCTACTATCTGCTTTTGTGAATTTTACTTTTTTTATGTTCATATAAATGAGATCATATAGTATTTATCTGGTATATATCACTTAGCATAATGTCATTTAGGTTCAGCCTTGATGTTGTCCCAAATGATAGGACTTTCTGATTTTAAAGGACTGAATAATATTTGTATATGTATAAATATATTATATACTATTTATATACACACACACCAAATTTTCTTTATCCATTGATGGGTCCTTTGGTTGATTCTTGGCTACTGGGAGTAGTTAAAAATCCTGCAGTCATCATTATGGATGCTACTGAAAAATTAAAATCTTTCTGATTAAATTAGAAGATGTTCTCTTATTTTCTGTGTCATGCAGTGTGCATCATTTGACTTCTTGATAATGAGCATCTTTTATCTTTATATCCAGAAAGAACTGCATTTCATTAAAACAATGAGTATTTTGGCTTATATTTGTAATTTGGCTTATATTTGTAATGGAGACTAATGTAATCAAATGAATCAACACTTGTTCATTGCTTTACATGTTATTAAGTCAAGAACAGTCTTCTGAGGGAATTTTTTATTGATTTTTGTTACTTTTTAATTTTTTGTTACTTTTTTATTGTTTTTTTTGTTACTTTTAAAAAATTGTTCTTTTATTACTTCCCCAGAACTCTTATCAGATTCGTGAATTGCTAACTGATGCAAGCAACTGAGGGAGGACTACAAAATCCTTTCCATTTCATTATGCTAATATGATTAATGTGAGATTATCCATTTCTTTCCCCTTAAGAACAGCTGACCAATTGAAGGAGCAGGCAGCATATGGACAGTATGCTTTGTAGGAGAAGACTTTTTTTTTTCATTTAAAATATGCCACAGATAACTCATACAAGGCAAATAAATAAATTTAATACTTTTTAAAGAGGCTACATGACAAAGAAAATGAATAAAGAATGTTTTATTCTGGATAGTCATCCAGCTTTGCTTTCTTCTGTTTACTTATGTGGCCTCATCACGGAGCTGCTTGCTTGCCTGGCAGACTCTTTGGATCTGGAACACCAACACCTTCAGAGATTCCTTGACATCCTTGTTACGGAGTGTATAGATGAGAGGAATGAGAAGTGGGGTGATGACTGAGTAGAAAATATCCACAATATTATTGATGTTTGACTCATATTTTACTGCTGGGCGGACATATATGAAGATGAGGGTACCAAAGTAGATGGTTACTATGGAGAAGTGGGCTGTGAAGGTAGAGAAGGCTTTGTGTTGGGCTGCAGCTGAGGCCATAGCTAATATTGTGGCCAGGATTTGGGCATAGGAAGCCATGGTAAAGTTCAGGGCTCCTAGGACAATGACAATGCTAAAAGCATAGCCCACTGCTTGAATGACATATGTGTCTGTGAAGGAAAGGCGGAAAATCTGATCTGCATCACAGAAGAAGTGGTTGATCTGGTTTGGTGTGCAAAAAGAGATTTGTGCAAGGAGGAAGGAGGGGAACATGAGACAGAGGAATCCCACAAACCAGCAGATCCCAGCCAGGGTCACATACGTTTGGGGACTGAACAACAGTGCATAGTGGAGTGGGCGACAAATGGCAGCATAGCGGTCAAAGGCCATGGTGGTGAGGATGAAGAGCTCAGTGGCAGCCAAGGAGAAGAAGAAGTAATACTGAGTAATGCAGCTGGGAACTGAGATGACCACTTGGACACTTAGAAAGTTGGCTAGCATCTTGGGCACAGTGACTGTGGTGTACCAGAGTTCTACTAAGGAGAGGTTGCAGATGAAGAAGTACATGGGAGTGTGGAGGCACCCATCCAGGGCCACAAGGAGCACAATGAGCGCATTGCCTACTAAGGACAAGAGGTAGATCAGGAGGAAGAGGGAGAAGAAGAGCACCTGGAGATGTGGGGAGTTGGAAAATCTCAGGAAAACAAATTCAGTCACCAATGTGCAGTTGACTTTCTCCATTTAGCCAGTTGAGTCAACTGGACAAGGAAAGGGGAGGGGGTTGTTTGAAGATCTTAGATGTCCTGGGTTATGTGGTTATCTAGTTATCTCTGGTCAACCACTATGGATGCTCAGTCTCTCAATATTTCCTTCTGCTTACTCCTTGGCTATCTCTCACTTTCTAAACAGTGAAGAGTACTATATTTCTTAAAAAGTAGAATACTGAATATTCAAGGCCATCTTTCTCCCCTAATTGAAATAGATATGCCACATTTCCCAGGATTTCCCATAATTCCCAAGAATTAGAGGAGAAGGCTCTGAATCTATGGATCTTTCTAGACTGAGCATGTGACATGCCTTACTTCCACATATAGATTAAATCATATGTTGATATGTTGATGCCAACTTCTTTGGCATAAAATCCCCAGCAATTTATGAATTAGCCTGATATCTCTACATATTGCTTACTGTATACCCTTGTGCCCTCTTGACCCTAAGATTCTTTCACCATCAAGATTGTAGAGGATGTGGAATCTTCCTGTTCTGTTATTCTCCTGTTCTGTCAATGGCCATTGGATCTCCTGAGGTAAAGATGGAGAGTGTGTCTGCCCTTTGTACAGGTTTCAATATGGATGGAATAGAGGCCTTTCAGAGAGACTTCTGGATTTGTATCTCTCAGGCAGAATAGGAAGGACCTTGCTTAGTTAAAGGTAAGAAGAGGAACATGTTTCAAGAGGAGAGGGTAAATTCAGGCTGGAATTCTCAGGTGGGAATTTGGGGATGGATTAGGGTCTTTAAAGGGAAAACAACTATTATTGATATGAGAGCAAACTCAAAGAGACCAGAAATGCAAACTTAGAGGAAACAGGCTTTCTGGGTTAACATTAACATTGGGAAGGATGGAGATAATAGTGTTGACACTCTAAAGTAGGAGTTTTACCCAGATTTTCAATTCTTGATTTTCTTTCTTTGAAGGCCCTGCTTCCTTGAATTACTGCTTTTTCAGGGTCTGAAAGGTTATAGAAGATGAATTCTATCTATGGGGATAGGCCAAAATTAGGGTCAGGAAGGGTAGATGAGTTCAGGGCTGTGCTAGATTTTAGATCAAAGAGTACAAGCATTAGGAATTTGTTATAAGGCCTGTAGCTGAGTCTTAATTGGAAGATGAAGATGATTAGGTGGCCAAGACTATGGGAGCTGGTTACCACTGTCTAAGTGACTCATTCCAAGAGCTAAAGCAGAATCTGCCACCAGCAGAGAAGAGATGCAGCTTTACCAATACGTTGTTCCTGTGCCCCCTCACTCCCAGCACCAGGCAGGCATGGGGAGCTGGTATGAGAGGTCAATTCTCTCCTATGTACTCCAGCTGCTAGTGCTGGCTGTTGACTGGGGTTATTTAAAAAAGTAAATTTAAAGTAAAAATTGTGATTGAAACTTAAAAATAAATAGGTCTTTGTGTGCAAAATTATACCTTAACAAAAAGAGGAAAAGGACAGCTTTATTAACAGTTTTAATACTTTTAAACTAAAGGTGACTCAAAATGAGGGAATCTGACTGAGGATCATTAAGGAAATCAGCTATCCAATGGATAGAGAGGAAACAAGCAGAGTGTAGCTTATGCCAGTTATTACAAACATAAAACTGTTTCAAATTTACAACTCATACCTTGAGATGCCTTAATAAAAGAAAAACCTACATATTTTTACACACACACACACACACACACACACACACACATTCTGATGCACATTTAACATTCAACAAACATAATTGTCAAAGGCAGCTTTTCTTGTTCTTCATAGAACCAACAGGATCCTTCTAGCCTCAGTGCCTTTGGTTTGTAAAACAGCAACCATCCTTCTTTATTTATTTAAGAAGACTTAACCAGCTATCCTAATGCAATGACCTTTATATTCTGGTGTTTACAGAGGGCTATGGAGCTTGTTAGATTGGCAATTGGACCTACAGTTTCTAAGCCAAACACTTCATCTATATTGAGTGGCCTGAAGCCCAGAGAGGAAATAAGGAGGTGGCTTTTTGAGTCATCCAAGTGGTGTGTACTAACGTGAGAACTGGAGCCCTCTGTTCTTCTGGTCCCCAGGTTTATCTGTTGGCTTGTATTTTTAATCATATCTTTAATTCTCACGTGAATGATTTTGTCTTTCCTATGGGACTGGGAAATTTTCTCAGCATCCATGTCTCACAATACCCTTCTTTTTCCAGGGACAGGTTCTCAGCATGCTGCCAGACTCAGGATGGGAGGAATAGATTTGTGCCTGGCACTTTTACTTTTTTCCCCATTTATATTTTTTCCCTTCCATATATTTTTTCTCCTTTTTAATGATACTGCTGGCCAGTGATTGGTACAGACATAGAATGGGTGAGGTCAGGTGGTTTTACAGGGAACAACCCAAAACTCACCTCTAACCATTGAGTTAACTCACATAGAGAATTCTGTGGATGGCAAGAAAATGTGAAAAGTTACATTGTTCATTTCTCTCCCACCAAACTATGGCTTAATCTTTACCTTATATTGCTCAACAGTGGTTACTTTCATGTGTATCTCTTCTAATCTGACTTTCTTCACAGTTTTGCAAAGAAAAGTGACATAATCAATTGTTTTCTCAGAGATATCTTAAAGTTCATTTTTAATAAAATTATATATTTACCTGGTTTAAAAACTAAATAGTAAATTAAAGTACAAAATAAAAAGTAAACTATTTTGATACTTCTCAAGAAGTTTCAGAGGGAAACTTGAATGAGAGAAAAAGTGAATTCTCTAACGTGAGAGAGATGAAAGTACAATTCCTTAATTACTAGTTCAGATTCTAGGCATGAATATTACAGTGCAAGTGACGATAAGTACAACTTCCTGTTGGAGAATGGACAGGGTGTGGCAAAAGGACTTTCTGAGTATAATTCAACCCAATCCCTCACCTCAGCAACTGATGGAGGATTTTTTCTTTCTCATTAATCACCTCACATTTTTTCTAGATAGGGGAAGAAGTACTCCAAACTCCTCTTCAGTTCAGTGAAGCTCCAAGTATCCTTTGAAGCATCCTATGCTGACTTTTCTGGGCTTTAGTTGACTCTCTCTCTCCCTCCCTCCCTTCTAAAATAGGGATAGCTCAAAATAGTTCTGAGCTATTGGAGGGACTATTTGGCTCACTTTCGTTAATTACACTCCACCTTTATGTTTCTAATCTGTTTTGAATGATCAAGGACAGGCTTTAGGCAGAGGTCGGAATGGAGAGGTTAATACTCACCAATGATGAGAATGAGCCTAGAATGATGCTCAGCTGGTTTAAAAAGAAAGGGCACAGTTTTTGCCTTAGAAAAACAGTGAGAAAGATCAACTGAGGAAGAAAGTTTGGAGAGAAGTTCCAAGTGCCCCTCTTTTGGAACTATATTCAGCCTAGATATTCAGGGCTCCTTGAGGCTGTGAATCTTCAGAAAAATCTTCCAGGTTATTTTTTCATTTTTCAAGCCTTCAAGCTCTGGGATGGTTGCCCTGGGTGTAGATTGTTATTGGTGTGAGACTCTTCTCGGGGGAATGTCCCTCCCAAGACCTAGGCACACAGAGGTGGCACAGAGAGATGATTGTCAGAAACTTGGCAGACAAACAACTTCCTCAGGGACAAAGAGCCCTGTCAGGGCAGGCTGCTCCCTGGAGAGGGACCACGTCTACCTGTCCTTGTGGGGAGCAGGCTGATTGGGCCAAGTTCTTCTCTCCTGCTTTATGAAATGTCAGCACTGAGACTACAGGTTCTTGAATTCCGTAAGATGTTATGTTCTTCAACCACATCCACTGAACAAGCCCACCCCACACAGGGTCCTGTAGTTTCAGGATCTTCTGCTACAATCACTGATGACCTTTATTAATGGGAAGTGCATCTGATACTTCTTATGGTGTTGAAAACAAATATTTTCTCTTAGGCATTAGGCAAAACATTCCTTTGTGGGGATAAATACAGTCAGGAAGGCATGGAAAAATCAGCAGCCATTTCCCTGAGCCCCTGAAGGAGGAAATCCTTCCTGCAGATCTGTGATAGGAACAGAAAACCCTCCACCAAGTCCGAAGAAGGATCATTACAGTAAATGTTATATTATTCACTCTAAGATAATACTTCTTCTTTTCTTCTTCCAATTTTGCAACTTAAACTTTAATCAATTTCCTCAGGATATGTTTGAGTGCTGACCATTTTTTGATGGTGATACAATTTCTAAGTTTTATAAAATAAAGGGCCATAATGGCCCACCAGGATTCCAGTTTGTTAGCATTTCATATTTATAAGTCATGTTATAGAATTCTTCTCTTCCCCTACATTCCTTAAAACTATCTCTTAAAAGAACATAAACAGACATTCAAAAAACAATGAAGTAGGGCTGGGATCATAGCTTAGTAGTAAAGCACTTGCCTAGCCTGTGTGAAGCACAGGATTCGATTCTCAGCACCACATATAAATAAATAAAGGTCCATTGACAACTGAAAAAATATTTTTTAAAAAAGCAATGAAGTGAGTACCATGTATTGAAAAACTTAAGGGACTCCTTATTTAAAATATTTAAATAGTTAAGGACCAAGCCAAGCTGGAAAATAATATTGGAGGGGATATTTCTGTTGTAAATTTTAATGTTGAATCTTCATGAGCTCTACTACTTCTCATTAAATTTCTTTGTTCCACTAAGTATTTTGTCCAAATTTGATAACCTGTCTTAACAAAATTCTATGAGAGTTATCTGATAATTCTTTCATATGCTTATAATTGAGGGCAACACATAAGCTAATTTTATACATTTCTCATTCACTTCATTTCTGCCTAGACCCTTATAAAGTTAATTGATTAAAATTACTATTACTGGCATATCACAATAGTTTCAATGTCAAAGCAATAGACTTCAATTTCCATGATTGGTAACATCTTATTTACTTTTTCCAATTTGTACCACCCAAAGTTATTAATATTTTGACCTCTATTGACACAACAGTTATATATATGCTTTAGAAACATGCTACTTGATATCAATAAATGGATTTTCTTTTTTAAAAATTGGTTCTTTTTTCTTATATATGAGAGTAGAATATATTTTGACATAATTATATAAGCATGGAATGTCTAAGATAATATTTTTAATGTACTATTTAAAAGGCTGCTTTAAAGCCAACCCTTTTTGAAACTGGAAGTACATAAAAGCTCATCTGATGCATGCTCTTTCTCCTCTCCCCTATTCTGTGTTTCTTTTTTTCTTATTGCATCCTAGGATATAGCAGAGAGCTATAGATAAAGCAGAGAGCTGTGATCCTAGCCAGAGATCAAATTCTAGCTGTATGACTGACCCTTTCTGTGAGGTTGGACAGTTCACTTTACTCTCCTGAGTTTTCTTTAAAGTGAAAATAGAACTTAGTATTTGCTGCAGTTACACTTCATACAGTATCCTTGAACATGGGCATAGCCAGTATCTAATCCTGCCTTGATATAGGGAAAATGCAGGGTTAGATTCCTGTGGGCCTATGGTCACATTTTCATCAACTGATTAATAAATAGCCATGTGTGTTTTTCTGCTTAAAGACACCTTATTTAATAAATATTGTTGACTAACATTGAACTCATGACTCAAGTCTCTCTAACAACCTACAGAATGGGAGAAGATTCCTGCCACTTGCTCCCAGAAAGGGTATATCCAGAATATATACAGAATATGTCAGTATTCTCTCTTTCTCTCTCTCTATATATATTTATTTAGATATTATATATATATATAATATCTAAATAACTCAAAAAACTTAATACTTCCAGACCTCCAAATAACCCAATTAATAAATGGACAAAATACCTAAACAGATACTTTTTAAAAGAAGAAATACAAATGGCCAACAAATTTATGACAAAATGTTCAACATCTCTAGAAATAGGAAAACACATAACAAAACTACTTTTAGACTTCATCTCACTACAGCCAGAATACTCATACATTCTTTGTGGGACTGCAAATTATGATAGCCACTCTCTGGAAAGCATTACAGAGTTTTCTCAGAAAAAACTAGAAATAGAAACATCATATGACCTAGTTATCTGACTCCATGATATTTATCCAAAAGAACTAAAATCAGTATAGTATAGCAATACAATTCAAAATAGCTGACTTATGGAACCAGCCAGGATGCCCTTCAACAGATGAATGGATAAAAAATGTAATACATGTATATAATGGAGTTTCAGCCATAAAGAAGAATGAATTATGACATTTGCTTAAAACTGGATGGGACTGGAGAACATTATGGTAAGTGAAGTAAGCCAGACTCAGCATGTGTCTGAAAATGGTGGGGGTGGGGGGATCCCATGAAAAATTGAAGAGAAATCAGTGGAGTAGAAGAAGAAGAATATTGAGGGGGACAGAGGAGGGATGAGAAAAGAGATAACAGTGAAATAAAAGTGAGCAAACTATCCTATGTACATATATGAATATACCACAGTGAATTTTACCTTATATTTATCTATAATACACTAATTGAAAAAACTATGAATAATAGAAGACTGATAAAATAGAGGAAAGAGATCAGGGGGACGGAGGAAATGAGGGACAGGGGCAAATTATGTTCCATTCTTGTATAATTATGTCAAAATGAACCCAATATTATGTATAACTGTGATGCACTAATAAAAATTAGATTAAACATTTATCCAACACATGTATTTTCTCAGTAAGGCCCATCCATGCTTAGGAACACTAGACAGCACTTCAGCATCACACACAGGGCCATTTTAATCAGTGAAATCACAACAAAACTCAAACAAACAAACAAAATGTAACACTAACTATACTATGAAAAGGACACTTGCTTACAGTATGAGAGCTGAAACAAGAAGGCAAAGCATCTCTTTTTAACCCCTAGCTGGGAGAGTGCATATTGCAAGGTTCAAACCTTTTGTACTCTGCTCATGCCCATGCCTATGCATTATTGGGAAAGTTGACTTGGGGGTTACAAATACCAATTTTGCAGACCTACTCCATGTTAGGAAAATAAAATGGAGGCCAATAATCTTGAAATTCCTTCAGTTTGGATTATGTACAAATTGCTTAGTCTACTAAGATTAGGGTTCTTTTATCAACCACAAATTGCTAAGGAATGAAATTAGACAACGTATGTGAAACTAATGGGAGAGTATGTCTGTGGTCCCCACTCCAGTCTTGATACTGAGCCCTACCCCCCTCCCCCTCCCACCTTCTTCTCCCCATGCCCCAGTGAGTTTGTATTCTATAGGGTGGGCAGGGGCAGTGAGGTGGAGCTATTACTGAAATTAGACTGGTTTAAGTCCACGCTCCATGTTCTTACAGTATAGAACTGTTCTAGGTGCTAAAATTAAAAACAAACAAACAAACAAACAAAATTTGATTCTCTAAATGAACTTGTGTTGTACTTGGACAAAGGATAGGCCTTTCCCTGATACAAAAAGAAATTCTGAAATTAATAAGAAAGATAATCCAAATCAGAATAGATAAAAGCTATGAAAAGGTGAGCACGGAAAGACAAAATAAACAAATGGAAGAAGATATTCAGGTTGCCATTGCTTATTGGAAATGCATATAAAAACAATGATTAGACAATATATTTAGATTAGCAAATATGAAAACTGTGTTAAGACCCGATGCTTATGAAAAGTCTGAGAATTTCTTTTTATGTTCTTTTGAGAATTATAATTGTAATCTGGCGATACTTATTGGAGTTATGAAAGTGCATGTATTTTGAGCCAGGAATCACTTTGAAAATTTATCTGCTGAAAAGGAGAGATTGATAGGTAAAGACTTGTAGAACAGGAAATCTAGTGCATCACTGTTTGTAATAAAATATACTTATAATGATCTAAATATCTAGTCTTAGAGAAATGGTTGAGTTCAATATGGTATATTCAAGTTAAAGACTCAATATAGGAACTAAAACCATATCAGCACTGTACATGTGTGTGAGGATTTATTTATAAAATTATTTTCATACTCATGGAGCAAAGTGGATAAAGATACACAACTGATTCTGAGCATGGGTTACATGAAGAGGAGCTGAGTGGAGGTTTTATGGGGGAAATGCATATGAAAGATTAAAGAACAGTATAAAGTCACAAAAAGAAGGACTCGACAAACAGCTCTAAACACCCCCATGCATACATTATATGGTACTGTTACATGATACACAAAATCATATTTCGTGTATATTTTTCTGCAAAGAGGCATTTCAACAAGAAAATCTCTACTACTTTGTAAGGATACCTATGATGTGTTGAGGTATATATATACATTGTTTAGTGCAAGAAGTAAACTTTATTATACCATGTATGTTGTGAACCTACTTTGTTGAAAAGAAACACGTGAACACTGAAGTCAACAACTAATTCACCAGGTAAGAGAGCTAATGCCTGTGTGTGTGTGTGTGTGTGTACTATCAGACTATAAGTCTGATGAAATATTTATAAAGAAGAATGGAGGTAATATTCAGTTTACTTTAGGACTATTTTATTCAAAATGTCTATCTGTACCTACCTACTTACCTACCTACCTATCTACCACTATCTATCTTTGTTTAAAGTAAAAATATGCAGAGTCTAGAGTCCATTGGCTGGAGGGGAGAGAATTAGAAGTGTAATGTACTTATTACTTTTTTAATTAAAAAAACTAAAAAAGTGAACAGCTAGTTTACTTTTAGTTAACAAGTAAAAAAATAAATGTAGAAACATTTTTACATGGTAAAATGTTAAGAATACATTCAATAATAGTTTTATCTTTTTAATACTCCAGATCCCTGCTACTCTTAACTGGAATCTAGGCACACCTAGAGATAGTAGTTTCTTTCTTTTTTTGTTAGATATATTTTTTTAGTTGTATATGGACACAATATCTTTATTTATTTATTTTGATGTGGTGCTGAGGATCAAACCCAGTGCCTCATGTGTGAAGCAGGTGTTCTACCACTGAGCTACAGCCCCATCCCTAGAGATAGTAGTTTCTTGACCATGCATATACAAACACATGTGAGTGATACACACACACACACACACACATATACATATATATAAACACAAATGAGAACGCACCGAAACATGCTGTTTTCACCTTTTTTTTCATGTAAAAAATCATTGAAACCTTTGCTACTTATGGAAATAAAAATAAAGGGAAAAATATGAAAGACAGTCACCAATATCTTGACAGGTTTCATCAATCAGTTGAAATGTTCAGGGGAGAAGAAAGAGTAAATATAATTTTTCTTAGAAAATAGTATTTTAAAATGTATGATATGTCAAGATCATTGTATTGTCATGAGCAACTAATAAAAAAATAAAAATAAAATTAAAAAAAGAAAATAGTATTTTAGGGGGAAATACTGATAATTAATATTGGCCAAATTATGTTGTTATATTCTGTGTGTATGAATATGTAACATTAAATCCCACCATTTATGTACAACTTTAATGGACCAATAAAATATGGAAAAAAGAAAATAGTATTTTATTTTAATTGTTACAATAAGGATGCATCACATTTATGATTTAAACTACTGAATTTAAAAACATAGGGTGGTTCATGGGCTAACATCCATGATGAACACGGATGTAAAAATCCTCAGAAAACACTAGCAAACTGAATTCAATAGCATGTTGAAGTGATCTTTAGAATATAAGAATGGTTTAACATATACAAATCAATAAATATGATACTTAACATAAGCAGAATGATCAAAATTAAATAATTACTTCAACGGAGTACACAATGGAGAAAGGATAGTCACTTTGGTGATGGGAAAATTTGATTCTATGTCCACATATTGAAGAATGACCTTATACCCTTATTACACACCTTATACAAAAATAAACTTTAAAAGGATTAAAGACTTAAATGTGAGACTAAAACTGTAAAACTACTAGACAAAAAGATAAAATTCCATGACACTGATCTGGGTGAGATTTCTTGGATATGATCCCCAAAACACAGCAACAAAAGCAAAAATAAACAAAAAGAATTGTATCAAACAAAATCTTCTACACAACAAAGGAAATAATTCATAGAGTGAAGACACAACTCATGGGTTGAGAGAAAATACTTGCAAACCTGTATTTATAATAAGGGGCTAATATCAAAACATATAAGGAACTCAAAGAAATCAATAGCAAGATAAAAAATAACTCAATTAGAAAATGGGCACAAGACCTGAATAGACATTTCTTAAAATGAAACATAGAAATGGCCATCAGATATATGAAAAAATGATCAACACCATTAATCATCAGAGAAATGCAAATTGAAGCCACAATGAGATATCATCTTATACTTGCTAGAATGGCTATTATCAAAAAGATAACTGCCGCAGTCCGGCTGCAGCAAAATAACCGGGGGGTGACGAACAACTTGTGTAGGTTGATACAGCAGGAGTAGGAGCCATTTATTGTAGGACAGGAGTGGTATTTATACATTCCACACAGCTTATCTTAATTAACATAAACTAGATACAGCAGTCAACCAATAAGGAATCTCCACACTTAATGGCTCGCTGGCGCCACATCACAAACCACTCCCCCTGGCAAAATACCAGGCGCCATCCTGACTTGTTTACAGACTCTAACAGATAACAAGTGCTAGTGGGGATGTGGAGAAAAGAAAACTCATGTATACTGTTGGTGTGAATGTAAATTAGTACTGTCATTATGGAAAACAGCATAATGATCCCTGAAAAAAAAATAGAACTATCATATGATTCTGAAATCCCTTGCCTGTGTGTGTATTCAAAGAAAATGAAATCAATATCTTGAACAGATATCTGAATGCCCATTATCATTGCAGCACTATTCATAATAGCAAAGATATGAGATCAATTAAGTGCCCATGAAAGATGAATGAACAAAGAAAATGTGGTATTCATACACAATGAAAAACTACATAGCCTTGAAAAAGATCTTGTCAATTGTGGCAACATGGATAAATCTGGAGGAAATCATGTCCATTGAAATAAGGCAGGCACAGAAAGACAAACACCACATGATCTCACTTATGTGTGGAAACAAAAAGGTTTAAACTCATAGAAGCTGAGAACAGAATAATGGTTATCAGGGGCTACGAACAGTAAAGGGGACAAGTTGGAGATACTGTAAGAGAGTATAATGTTTTAGTTAGGGTGAATAAATGAAAAAAATCTAATGTCCAATAGAGCATCTATAATTAATAGCAATGTATTATACACTTGAAAATTGCTAAAAGAGATTTTAAGTGTCCTCAAAAATGATAAGTATGTGAATTAATGTATATATTAGTTAGCTTGATTTAGCTATTTCACATTCAGTACCTATATCAAAAAGTCATGCTTTACACCATAAATGTAGACATTTTTATTTGTCAATTAAATTATAGTAACTTAGTATGACTAAAAAAATCCATTCCCTATCCACAAGTTTTTCCCCCCCCTCAGGACACATGGATTTCGTGTTTCCATTTATCATATGTTACAATTTAATGAACCAATGGTTAAGAGGAGGCCCAAAATGAAGTTGGGTGGAATTTACTTTGAGCCACAGAGAGTAGACTAAGGAGTTTCAAGAAGTAAATTTTCTCTTTTGGTCTGTTGGCCAAGAAAAGCAGGTCTGAGTAAGAGTCTGGGTTTTATAAGTAACCCAGAAATGCCTGGAAAATACTCCTGCCAATGCGAGTGAAAAGATTAGCCAACTTCTGTGGAAGGTTCAAAGAGGGAGCAGGGGAAGATGAGCTATCAGACAAACTTGAGGGCTTGGAGGATATTGAAACATCACATAACTATTGAACTGGACTTTGAAACATCAACATTACATGAGAATAAGTGGGTTTTTTTCCTTCTCCTTAAAATGGCCATTGGTGGGGTTTTGATGATCTGTATAGAACACCCCGACCAAAGGTGACATCTATTGAAATAGTAGCCTGAGGTGCTGAGAGGGCCTGGGCTGGAATGAGAGTTGAAATCAGGCCTCTGGGAGGACTGCTACTGGTGGTGAGCATTTAGGGATGCTGCAGGGAAATTAGAGATATTCATAGGCGAGGGATGGGGAAGAGTTTGAGAATCAGGGTAAAAGATGCCTGGAGAAGTTGACAGCATTTGTCCCCAAGGGGATGGAAAGGGAGATTGCTACATGTCTCTTTCAGTTTCTGCTTCATTTTTGGTCAAGTCAACAGTTTAGGAAGCTCTCCCAAAACAAAACAAGAACCTTAGGGGCTGTTACATCTTTATTTAAAGCTACTGTCTAGTAAAGCCGTAATTGGTTCTCAGGGGCCACTCCCTTCTCAGCAATTGCCAGCCCTCCCTGGTGATAAAAGCAAGGGCTTCCAAAGGACAAAGTAGTTTGGGAGCTAGAAAAGGGGATGGAGGCTGGAGAAGAGAATGGCTCAGGGGTGGAGGGTCACAAGGGTAATATTTATCCTGAATTATTTCAGTTTGAACTCAAAAAGGGAGGGAGCTGAAAGTAAGTAACTCCACCATTCTGAAGTCTTAGCCAATCTTAGCAGGTCGTCTCCTCTGCACAGTCTTGTCTTTAGAGAGCAGGGATGCTATTTCAGGTGAGCATCCTATTTTTGAATACATAGATCCTTTAAAAAAGTTAAATGGTTGGTCTTTATAGCCATTTATCTTCTAAATAGTAACAAATTTTGATTAATTTAGAGTCCAAATATCTCTATTTAAAGAATCATTTTATGAAATCCCACAGTCTTTCTTCAGAATCCTAATGTTGGTATTTCCTTCATTGGAGTTCAAAAGTTGATGTGTAATCCTTCTGGCTGTACTAGCTTACTCCCTACCCCTTCTTTCTCCTGGAGAGGGAAATTATAGCTATGCATGTTCTCAAACCCCCAGTTGGTGTGCTGTGGTGTAGAAAGAGGCAGGGCCCTCTCACACCATTTTTTTTTTTTTTCGTGGTGGAAATTTGTCCTTCTTCATAGCATGAAAAAAATTGGGATGTTCTTAAAATGATAAAGTTTTCTTTTAAAGCCATTAACATGTATTTTTGCTATATTATTTGCCAAAGAGAACTAAAGAATCAAAAGATTTAAAAAAATCAAACTAAATTAAAGTTTATTTAATGTTTGTTTCTGTTTATAAAAACATGTTCAACAGACATTGAAAAATTACATGAGAATAAGTGGGGTTTTTTTGCTTTTGTTTTTGTTTTTTTAATTTCCTGAAGATAAATTGAAATGTATAGTTTGGTATATATTTCTTTAAATATGTTTTTCTGGAATATTATTTAAATTTCTCTTCCAGAAATAGTGATAGTTTTAACTGAAGGCTCTTGAAATCTGGGTTGGATGAAGGCTGTGGATTTATCTAGGCTTGTTTACAATTGGAATAGACAGATATTTTGCACTATTCTCATTTTCTTACCAGTTATTGTGATGAAATACGTTTTTTTTTTGGGGGGGGAAGATTACTGGGTTTGAACCCGAATCACATTCCCAGCCCTTTTTATTTTGAGACAGGTTCTTGCTAAATTCCTTAGGGCCTTGCTAAATCACTGAGGCTGGCCTCAAATTTGTGATCCTCCTGTCTCAGCCTCCCAAGTTGCTGGGATTACAGGTGTATGCCACCATTCCACCCATTAAAATTCACCTAGATTTCAAACTTTTCCTGCATGTTTTGAATTTTTCAAGTTCAGCTTCATTCCTTGTCATTTCACAACTCAGTAGCTTATGCTATTGCTTGACCCCATTCTGTTTTTAAGGAACAAAGGCCTTTCATCCACCCTGCTGTTGCTATGTGTTTCCTGTTTCTTTATAGTCCTCACATCTCACTACCTTCTACTTTGTCCTCCTCTCCACTCCCAACACTTTGAACAATAGGGCTGGAAATATGGTGTTCTAAAAATTCAGGATGATGCTTGTTTCTTACATGAGAATAATATTCATATGGAGGAACTTTTACACACTTCAAAGAACAATATGGCTATGGAGATGAATACAGCCATATATCCATATACATTGTTCACAGACTATGAACACACACACACACACACACACACACACACATTTGAATTAGGAGTCCAATTTGGAGATAGAAAGTATAAGGATTTGTTTGTTTGTTTGTTTGTTTGAGGATGACTAGCTCTTGTGCAAGTGGGTTTTACTACTTTGGCCTCATTTGAAAAATTTCTTCATACCCTAAGTTGTCTATAATAGTTTGGATGTGAGGTGTCCTTTGAAAGCTTATGTGTGGAATTGAGGAATGTTCAGAGGTGAAATTATTAGATTATGAAGCTTATAACCTAATTCAGTGGATTAATCCGTTTGTAAAGACTACTTTACTGGGTGGTAACTGTAGGCAAGTGGAGTGTGGCTAGAGAAAGAAGGTCACTGGGGCATGCCTTTGAGATTTTAATTTTTTTTTCTTTATTTTTTAATTTGTTTTAATTAGTTACACATGACAGTACAATGATCTTGACATATCATACATTTGAATCAGATTGGATATAATTTCTCATTTTTCTGAGTGTATAGCTTGCAGAATTACATTGGTCATGCAGTTACGTATATACCCACAGCAACAGGGGGAAAAAAAAAAGAAGTGAGGTATTTATTTTGTCCCTGTACACTCAAGCTTGCTCGCTCCCCCCAGCCCCCCTGGTTTCTTTCAGCTGGGAAACTTTCCTCTGCTACACCCTTCTGCCATAGTGTTCTACCCAGAACAATGGAACTAACTGATCATTGTTCTGCAATCATGAGCCCCAAATAAATTTTTCACCCTCTAAGTTGTTCTTTTAAGGTATTTTGATCCCAGCCATGACTAACACACTGTCCATAAAATTTATATTTCAAGTTTTTTCTTTACTTTTATTCCTTTAAGCTGTTTTTTTTAACAACAAATCATTATTGTTTAACCTTGTTCAATGGCTTATGAAGGTAAGTGGTGCCTGGAGATATTACAAATTTTTCTCTTTTGATATTGGTTGAAGGGTAAGATATTCAAGACTGTAGTCTTTGTGATGTCCTATGGATTGTCATCCTGGATAGATGACTTCAATTTCCTACTCTCTTTACTTTTGCATTTAGAAGTTAATGAAATGTCTTATTTTTATTTCCCGACTTGCTATTGTCCTAATTCTGCATTTCTTGAAATAGACTGTCCAGAATGATTGGAATGAGAGTGACGATAAAGGATTCTTTTGAGCAAAGTCATCAAGTAGATTGGAATAGGCACAGGTCAGATTTACAAAAAATAATTGTGAAATTTTCATTTGTCCTTACTACCCTTTCTTCTATACCACCTCTTACAAATTTCATGGAACTAAAGGGCTGTCACAAAAAAGGAATTTTCTTTATGAACTAGAGCATAAATGAGAGGAAACTCTAGGAAAGCAAAACCTGGCTCACTTTAGAAACAAATTGCCAAAAGTTGGTGTGATCCATGATGACACTGGGGGAGTGGTGGTGGTGAGCTTTTTGTTGCTGAAAGTGTTCTAGCCTGATTTGTATACTCACTTCTCTTCTGTGAAGGATAACGGATAAATAACCCAAATGGCAGATTGGATGTGGACCAGATAAAATAATCTAGGAGTCAAAGGAGATCCCAGAGGAGTGCTAAATTCATATCACAAGGAAATTAAAATGGGAACAGAAGGTAAGGGAATAGCTTCTTAGAGGTAAGAGTTGGAGAATGGTAACAGAACCTGTGGATTTTATGGTCTATAAAGAACTTTCTACTTGTTGCATACTGTAGTAGATACAAAATTCTAGTTCCTATCCTAAATAAATTTGTAATATTTTGGGAAAGAAAAGTGCATACAATAAAATAATGAATAAAGAATTCAAGGCAACATGCATTTCACACCAAGTATCAGTTGGATGGGGACATCTTTTCTTTCCTTCTTGCTACCTGGGATTTAGCCTCTGATCTAAATATAGGCTGAGCCATTCCACTCTACTGTTTAAAAGCCTTCAGGTGTACCTTGTTGCCTCTAGGATACAGCTGCTGATGCTGGCCCTTCTCTCTTGTTATTCACCTGCATCCTAATGCTCCCTCAGAGACAAGTTTAATTAATACTGGATACTTAACCCTCCCACACCTCTTTTCCTCTTCACTTTCTGCTTTTTTTTTTTGGCCTCAGTGCCTACTCATGGTTTTCTTTTTACCTGGAATGCTCTCATCTCCATTATTTCCATTTTCCAGAGTAATGGAGAGTTAGTCTAGCTTCACTTCCTCCCGGAAGATTTCTTTCGGGTTGAATTCCCTAACTTTCTTTCAGTGTATTGCCATTATCTGATGATGTTACATAAGATTATAAACTTCTTAAGGTCATGGACTCAATTTATTTGACCTGGTATCCTTGGAAACTAGTGTAATATCTTCTACAGACCAGATACTTAGTACTTGATTACTCAAGAAATAAAGGGCTCCTTTAGTGAAGGAGGCTTCTTGGGGAGATGAAATTTAAGCTGGTCTTTGAGAATTTTAAAGTGAGCAGGGGAGTGGAAAATGGGATTCCTTGCCTTAAAATAACATGTAGTGAGAAGTCTCCCAATGCCTTTGGCCCTGAGTCATTCATTTTCCCACCTCTTATGTAATTGCCATTCTATGTTGTTTGCATTAAAGAACTTACATTTTATATGATGATAAATATAATATGTTTATGAATCTCATGATACAGAAATCAACACATAAATTTTATATATGTGAACATATATGATTAGCTCTATTTTTTCCTATATTATTCTCCTATGCTCTGAATTATACAACATATTTTCATTGTCTTTAGTAAAAAGCACACATCATCTTGGATAGTATCCAAAAATCCGCTCTAATGGAACACAGATTAATTTTTAATATCTTAAAAAATGCCATGCTCAATTATGCCTCCTGACTTTCATATATGCTCTCCTACTGGGGGTATCTTGCCCAGTTCCCTACCTTTTGCCTGGTTCTCTCTTACCTGGCTTCAAAACACCCTATAAGTTGCATTCTTCAGGAAGCCTTCCCTGACCTTGATTTCTATACCCTTTGCCCCACAGCCTTGGTTGGGGTTTGTTTTCTCTCTGCACCCATACTTCCCTCTCATAATCATCTATCACATTTTTACTATTAACTCTTGCACAGTATTGAAAGAATGAAGCTAGTAGCTCAAGAAAGTTATTTTGGTAAGAGAGAGTCATAAACAGAGATTAGATGACTACACAGTAGATCATCGGCCTCCCTTAAGAGTAGGAAGAGAGGGAGAAATATATATAAATTTCCCAGGGAATAGTTGATGAAATTTCACTGATTGGAGAAGGAGAAGAAAAAAAGGGTGTTGAACTAAAGATGACTATGAGACAGTGACCATGGGATTCACATAGAACTTTAAAGCCACTCATAAAAATGCTGGCTATAGCTGTGGAGGATAAAAGGGTCTGTTGTTGGGGAATATGTCTACCAGACATTTGGAGGAAATTACACTGGGGCAGATGAAGGAAACCATGACTGATTATACAGATTTGGCTGCTAGAATTTACTGTATAGTAGCAGGTGGAATTAGTAGGTCAAAGGGTCTTGAAAGACTAAAATTGTGTTAAATTCTCTTGAACCTTGAACAGGCACAATTAAGGAAGGCAGAGAAGAAAGAGATCTGGAGAATGAGTAAGAACTGAACAGGGAATAGACAAAGACTTTTTCAAAGTAATTCTCATTTGAAGACTCATTTTCACCCTTTTTGTTTTAGTCCTATGAATCTTATGTTTGCTATAGAAGAAATAGAGATGCACAACAATTTCTCCTAGAGATGCACTAAAATTTCTCCAATTACTGCCAAATAGAAACCTGGATGATCCACATGGAAATTGCCTCCTTAGAAAACCAAACTATTGCTGAATTTGTCCTCCTTGGCTTCTATGACATCCCTGAGCTGCATTTCCTTTTCTTTATTGTGTTCACTGTTGTCTATGCCTTCATTGTCATAGGGAATATGCTGATCATTGTGGTGGTGATTAGCTCCCAGAGGCTGCACACGCCCATGTACTTCTTTCTGGCTAATCTGTCCTTCCTGGAGATCCTCTATACATCCACAGTGGTGCCGAAAATGCTGGAGGGCTTCCTGCAGGAGGCAGCCATCTCTGTGACTGATTGCTTGATCCAGTTCTTCATCTTTGGTTCTCTAGCCACAGCAGAATGCTTCCTACTGGCTGTTATGGCGTATGATCGCTTCTTGGCAATCTGCTACCCACTCCGCTATCTGCTCCTGATGGGGCCTAGACGGTGCATGGGGCTTGTGGTCACAGCCTGGCTGTCTGGCTTCATGGTAGATGGATTGGTTGTGGTCCTGATGGCCCAGCTGAGGTTCTGTGGCTCCAAGAGCATCGATCACTTTTACTGTGACTTCATGCCTTTGGTGGTCCTGGCTTGCTCATATCCCAGAGTAGCCCAGGTGACAACGTTTGTTCTCTCTGTAGTCTTCCTCACTGTTCCATTTGGACTGATTCTGACATCCTATGCTCACATTTTGGTGACTGTGCTGAGAGTTCCTGCTGGGGCCAGCAGGAGAAAGGCTTTTTCCACATGCTCCTCCCACCTTGCTATAGTGTCCACCTTCTATGGAACTCTCATGGTCTTGTATATCGTGCCCTCAGCTGTCCACTCCCAGCTCCTCTCCAAGGTCTTTGCCTTGCTCTATACTGTGGTCACTCCCATCTTCAATCCTGTCATCTACATCCTCAGGAACAAGGAGGTTCATCAGGCACTACAAAGGCTTCTTCAAGTTAAAAAAATGGAAACAGTTGGTTGAAGAAAGAGGGTAGTGAAGATTTTATTTTGGACTTTGGACGTCTCCACTGAGAAGTCTCCAGAATTGGCTGGAAAGGAATAACTGTTCTATTCCAACCTTCCCCTTTGGCTCTCCTGTAGTTAAACCAAAATACACCAAAAAAGAAGATGCAGAGCAGTACTTTTCAAATGTTAGTTTAAAAACTTATTTAAACTTCTTTTAGTTTTTTATTAAATATGCCATAAATATTACCCTGATTTGATCATTACCCATAGTATATGCTATATATGTATTGAATATGAATATATGAATTGAATTATCACATTGTACCCCATAAATATATATAGGTAAAATAATAACAAGAAAAATGAAAATAGAGAAGCAAAACAGTAATATCAAAACAAATTTAGAAATATTAACTATATTATTGCTAGATGATATTTCAAAATTTCTTTCTACTTATTTATGTATCATAGAGCTTGAAATCTGGTTTTCCATTGAGCAATATGTCATGAACAACTTCCTATATTAAAAAATATCTACTTCTTCATTCTTTGGGGCTTCATTGTATGGCTAACCATAATTTTCTTAAATAATCTTCTATTGGTAGGAATGTTTTAGTTGTAATTAGTTCTTTTATTATGTGTACATTGTGAACATTCAGGTTTTTCTATAATAAATGTTTTTGGACATAAATTGCTAGGTCTAAGGATATGTATATTCAAAAATATTTAAAGATGAATTCATTTTACTTATTTATTTTTAAATTTTTTAATCGTAGAAGATTTAAAATGTATACAAAAATAGAGAGAATGGCACAATGAGTCCCAATTTGCTATCTGGCTTCAACATAAACATTTGGCTAATTTTGTTTGAATTCCCTACAGCTCCTTTTTGCTCGTTTGTTTTGCTAGAAAATAGCACCACACAAATAAAAGTAGAAGTAAAGTAATACATTTTGTCTTATCAATGGGAAGGAAAGAAACAAATTCCAGATGCTGGGTAAATATGTTGTGCACATATATATTCCACATGTATTTAGTATATATATTCCTTTCCTGATACAGACATTAAAAATCCATGCCCACCAGGCCATTAGAGTACTTAACAAAATTATCAATATTTCCTTAATATCATCTAATACACAAGACATATTCAAATTTCTCCATTGATCTTTAAATAATTTCTTAAAATTAGCCAGAGGATATATCAGCTTGGATTATCCATTCAATCATTATTTGCTTGAAAATAATTTTTGAACACCTGCTCTGGCAAGTCATTAGATTAGAATTGAAAAGAAGGTATTAGCTTCTAGATGGCCCAGGAAGAAAATCTAGACTAAGATGTGAACGTGAAAAAGAGAATGCAGTCTGAGAACTTCAGAAATATTCTTCTTAAGGCAAAGTTATATATACCCCTGTATCAAGTTATTCACCCACATAGAATTAATCATTAAGTGTTTCAACTGATCACATAATTCATAATGTACAATAACATGAAATACAGTGGATGATACAAATTAACAGAGCACATAGTCTGCTTTTTGATATAATGTATATGGTGTATAAAGGAACACAGGCCAAAAACATAATAATGACTAAAAAAATAGTGTGTACTGTTTTTATAATGCAAAGATATCACCCACCTCACCCATTGTCAGTCTGTATTTGAAAGATCAGTTCATTCATAGAGCAATGAACTATTTTATTGTTTTCACTTAAAACTTAAAAAACACAAACATATGTAAGAAATATTCATTTATTCTATTACAAAAAAAGAAGTGTTTTCAAAAAAGTCCTCCTGCTTTTAGCTGTCTTCCAATTCTCAGCCATAGAATCAGAAACTAATCAGAAAGTCTCAAACATTGCATAAACACATGGATATATAAAACATTCTGAAAAGGGAGGACTAAAGGGGGAAAACTGCATTGGCCCAGTTTCCTTTCTCTTATTATTGATGATGGTACTGATGACATCAATTATCTTTTTTGATGACAGCAAAGATGACTTTGACTATAGCAAGGTGATGGGGAGGATCTTCAATATTAAACCCCAGAGAGAAATGCTCATGGTTGTTATCAAATGTTGTAGTGATGTGAATGTATAATCAAAAGCTATTTAACGAACAGCCAATTCAATCCAGTATTATTTTCAGTGGATCATATAATGCTCTAGCACAGCCATGATTTTGACCAACTCTCTTTGTTACTGTGGTAGTGAAATAGGGAGTAATTTTTCTAAAAGTGCATGGTTATTGGGATGATCCATAATCCTTAGAACTCTCCATGCCCAGGATCCTTTTCAATGAACTCTTTACATCCTTCTTTCTCAGGTTTAGAGTGGGAGTTACCAGGGTATACATGACAGCAGCAACCAGCTCCCCAGAGGAGTGAGAAGTTGATGGGGGCTTCAGGTAGGTGGCAAATACTGTGCTGTGGAAGAGGATGACCATGGAGAGGTGGGAGCTGCATGTAGCCAGAGCTTTCCTTTTCCCCTGTGCTGATGGAACTCTGGCCACAGCATGGAAAATACGGGCATAGGAACTTATAACACAGAAGAGAGCACTGATTCCCAAAACCCCAGTCAGAGCCATTGTCAGGTCCTCATTGAGTTGGGCATCAGAGCAATAAAGCCATAATAGAGGGCCAAAATCACAAAAAAAGTGAGGAATCTCTTGATTAACATGGAAAGATAGCTGGGATAGCAACAAGATATGGACTAGAGAGACCAAGTTGGCTACCCCCCATGATATTCCTACAAGCACCCCACATCTGGAAGGTCTCATGACAAGTGGGTAATGCAGTGGATAGCAAACAGCATCATAGCGGTCAATGGCCATGATCGCTAAGAGTAGGTTGTCCATGTCAGCAAAAACAGCAAAGAAGTATAATTGGGTCAGACACCCAGAGAAAGAGATGGATCCATTGTGGGTCCACAAATCTTCTAGAATTTTAGGGGCTATGGTAGTGGTGAAGCAGAGATCCACCAGGGAGAGCTGGCTGAGGAAGAAGTACATGGGAGTGTGGAGGTGAATGTCAGTGCCAATGGCCAGCAGAAGGAGTGAGTTCCCAAGGAGGCCCAACAAATAGAGAGCCATAAAGAGACAAAAGAGGAACTGCTGGTTTTCCGGATCACTGGACATCCCTGAGAGGACAAAGTCAGGAGTCTTGCTGCAGTTCATTCTGGCCCTTATTGTGCTTCAAGAAGGATTTGGTGTGAAGAGGATCCACTCCTTGCAGACACAAATGTGCAGTAACCTGGATTCTGTCTTCTGTCAATGTGTCTCTCTTACTCCAACTGAGGCTTGAAAACTAAAATATCAATGGGAGAGACAAGAGTTGGAATTCAGAAAGGACAACCAACTGAGGAGGCACAAAGACAATGGAGTGAGGGGAACAGAGTTTCCCTAGCATTCTATAAGTGTAAAAGTTCTGTGTGGATTAAACTTTGTATTATGTGATATTATAACCACTTGTTTGTGATTCTGTTTTTTACCATGATTTCTTTGAAGGCAAAAGCTGCATCTCTGTATTTAGCTCAGTGCTTGGCACATAGTTGCAGCTCAATAAATGTTCCTATCTACATGGTAACTATTCTGGTTCATGCTTTGGTTGATTGACTAGAATATTACCAGCCTTCCATCTGGTGTACCATGCCCATTCTTTCCCCATCTAATGTGTTGTTCACAATGCAGACAGAATCATCTTTTCAAAAAAGAAAATACAACTATGTTATTTTGTTTAGATAGGCAACCACAGAACCATTGCTTTTATGAAAAATGCACAATCTTTATCATGTCTTACAAATCTCAGTGGCTTTTATTTAATTTTTTTAGTAGTACTGAGGATCAAATCCAAGGCCTTGTACACTGAACAAAGGATCTATCTTTGCACTTTATTCCCAGTCCTCCTCAATGTATCTGGTTTTGAGGTACATTGCACTGCAGTCCACCCATTTTCTGTTCTGTAGCCACAGTGGCTGTGCTGCACTCCCTCAAGCATACCTTTTGCTTCCCTCCACTCTTAGCTTCTACTCATTATATTTATTTGTCTTCTGTTGGTAATAACACAATACCTTAGACTGAGTAAGTTATTTAAAAAAGGATTATTTTGGCTGAAAGTTCTGGGCCAAGTCTGAGGGGCTGTGTCTGGTTTTTCTGGCAGCGCCCCAAGTTTGTGCAGAGCATCTTATAGAAAGACCTGTGTGTGTGTGTGTATGTGTGTGTGTGTTTTCTATTCTCTTTCTTTGTATAATACCAAAAGTATTCAATCATAGGGGCTCTACCTTAATGACGTTTTCTAATCCTAAGGATCTCCCAAAGTCCCACCCCTATACACCATAGTCAGGTCAAGTTTCCACTCTCTTACTACCTCACACTGAGAATTCATATCTTAAATGAATTGTTCTTTGGAGTTTGGGTGGTGGCAAACCATATTCAAACCATAGTATTCCATCCTGTTCCCCTAGACTCATTCTCTCATACAAAATACAATGATTCCATCCAAACAGTCCAAAGTCTTTAACTCCTTCTAGAATTAATTCAAAACTTCAAAGTCTAGGGTCTCATTTGATACTATGGCTAACTTCTACCAACTATGAGCTTATAAAATCAAAACAAGTTATTTACTTCCAATATTCAGTAGTGGGCATAGGGTAAACATTCCATTCCAAAATGGAAGAATAGGTAAGTATAAGGAGTAACCAACCCAAAATGAGTTCAAAACCCAGGAAGATAGACATTCACTCTTAAAGTGCCATTTCTGGCATCTTGCACACAGTGGGACTAGGGCTGGGCCTCACAAGACCTCAAGAAGCCCCACCTCCATGGCTTTGTTGGGCTTATCCCATACTTTAGCACTTTTGGTTTGGAACCTCATGATTGCAGTTCTCTCAGGCTACAGTTCTGAGGTCTTGGGGGTTCTGTTCCCACAGCTTCATTAGTCATTGTCCCAGGGGGTTCTGTGCAGCTCTGCCCCTGTATCAGGCCTCTGTCTGGCCTCCTAGACTTTCCTTTGAACTCTCAGTGGAAGTGGCTATGACCTCATCATTGTTGTGGTAAACCTGCTGGAACCATGGCTGGAGCAGCTGTGATGTGCTTCACCAGAAAGCAGGGAGCCAAATTCCAAGTTGGCCCTGGGTAGTGAGACCATGAAGAGCTCTGCTACCTCTGATGGCCTGTGATGGGAGATGCCTTGTAGGCCTTTTCCCCTTGTCCTGAAGATTTTGGCACTTGGCCCTCTTTTATCCATGCTAATTTCTTTAGAAAGTGGCTCTTGGGTTGCATGTTTTTTCTTCTTTCTTTCCATGGTCAGATTTTGAATTTTTCTTAGGTTTTGGCTTTCCTTTCCATTTAATTATGTGCCTGAGTCTGCCTTCAGGTCATACTATTGCTGCTGAATCTTGTTGTATACAGTTAAAAGTTACCAAGAAAAACCATGACTGGATTTTATAATGTTGTTTATATATTTTCTTCACCAGCTATCCCAGTTCATCACTTTAAAACCTTTCATAAACCCCTGTGGTATGTAGCAAGTGTGGCCTTTACTTTAATTTCCAATAGAAAACCACTCATTTGCATCAGTGTTTTGATCATAACCACCTATCCCACCTGTAAAATGTTCAAGCTCTTCCCAATCTTCATGTATTTTTCTAAACCCTCATCAGAATTTATCCATTTTATAGCCTGCTCTTCCAAATTCTTCCCACCTGTGCCCATTACCCATTTCCAAAGCCACTTCCACATTTTAAAGTATTCTTTACTAGCAACAGCCTTCCTTATTAGTACCAATTTTCTATATTAGTCTGCTTTATGTTTCTAATAACACAACACCACAGACAAAGTTATAAAAAGGGGGTTTATTCAGGCTTACAGTTCTGGTTGAGCAATCGCATCCCTTGACAGCCTTCTTGCTGGTGGAGTCCTAAGGTGGTATAGAGCATCACATAGAAAGAGAGAGTGTCTGTGTTTTCTGTTCTTTTCTTATAAAGCCACCAGTATTCAATTATGGGAGCTGCACCTTAACGACCTTATCTTGTCCTAAAGACCTTCCCAAAGGCCCATTTCTAAATATCACACTTAGACTAATTTCTACCCTCTTAATATCTCACAATGAAAATTAAACTGCAATATTACTTTCAGAGGTAACAAATCACATTCAAACCACAGTACTTATCCTTGCAATCTCAGTTCAATTGGTGTCTTTGTTACAGAATTTTGATTTTTTGATCGTCACATCTACCCTATATATCCTGACATCATACCTTTATAGATTACCACAGTTGTAATATAGTGGATGCTGTCATACTTATTTTCTTTAAACATTTAGGATTTTTAGTTAACATCAGTTTCCTTCACAAGGCACTGAGGTACATTGTGGCAGAAAGTGCATTTAGTTTTCCTCTCTAAGGTACTCCCTGTGCTTGACAGGAAGTATTTGTCACAAAATATATAAGGTAATTGATGGAGATGAAAGGCAGGAGAGGACAATACAATGTACTGCACAAGTAGTTCCTTTCCATTTCAATATTTCAAGAATAAAACTCCTTTTCTTCAGGTATTGTCCCAGTAGCATGGGTTGGAATCATTGGTTTATCTAATTTTTTCATTTCTCTCAAGTCCAAATTGAGTGTTTTGCATATTTTTCTTAAAAAAATGTTTTTCACTTCAGTCGTTTATCACCTTTTGTAAACCTTCTAACTTTGGCTCATGAACTCACTCCCAGCTTATTTCATTAGAAGTTTAACTGGCTCCCCTGACTTCATATTTTCTAATTACTATGATTCATGCTGCAAGCATTTCACAGAAATTATAAAACTTTCTATGTTTGGCCTGATTTTTCATTGCTTAAATGCCTCTAGCCTTCTTATTTCTTATTGACCATATGTGCCCATCTGTGCCCATCAATAACTTCTACATATGGTTCTCATACCTACCAACCAAGACTTCACATTCTTCACCAATTTCCTTTCTCTTTAGCTGATCACCTATAGTTCCACTAATATTATCATTTCTAACCTCTTACACTTAATCCTGTTGGCTTTAACCCTAGTTTTATTCTTAGTGTTTTTCCTATCTCATCCAATATTATTCATGGCTAGTTATAATTTTACCTCCCTCCCCACCATGAAGCTATCCTTGAATATTCTATCCTTCATTATCTTGTGTCTTCTTAAATATATAGGTAGAATGACATAGTCCTTAATTGGATAGTATCCGAATAAGCTTTCCAGTTTCTCTGACATAAATTTTCTCATCTCAATTAAATTATAAATTCCTTGAGAGTCAGAACCATATTTTATTTTTAAACGTTATTTATAGTAGCAGTCAAAGAATTAAACACATAGTTTCTCTCAAGCATTACTGTTCATTGTTCTCTAACAATGAGATTGTCTAATTCACATGTATATGTGGGAGAGAAAGTGTCCTTTAGATCATACTCGGCAAATAAATAGGTAAAGTTATGACAATTGGAAATAATTATAACTGAAGACAAGATTCATTAAGATGTGACTATCATATTCTTTTAAAATGAAGCATCTGTGATTGAAGGCTTATGATGGATCTCATGACAGACACAGTTTTCTTTTTCCATTTATATATTTATTGCCTCCTTGTTTGTAGCAACCTTTAGGTGTTCCAAAGGACAAGTGCTTTAGGATAAAGGGACATTGTCTTTCCCCTCTTTTTCCAGGGCATTTTTGACTATATAAGAGCAGAGCATCTAAAACTTTTACATATTTAAGAATCACATGGAAACCTAGTTAAGTCAAGGATATATGGTTCCATCTTAGAGACTCTGTTTTAGTAGGCCTGAGGTGAGATGTGAGAATTTGTGTTTCTAACATCCAGTGATGCTGGTGGGGTTAGTCAGCTGAGCAGAATTAAAAATGTAGGGTATTCTATCCTGTTGTCATATATAACAAATTATAATAAAAAACTTTAAAAGAATGTAGGGCATTCTGATATTGGCCAAATTATATTGTTATATTGTGTGTATGCATAAATATGTAGCAACACACCCCATAATTTTGTACAACCACTACACATCGATAAAAATGTAGAAAAAATGTAGGGCACTCTATCAACCATAACTTTATCACTCTTTTCCATCTCTTTTTATTTTCCTTCCGATTTTATTGAGAATTGGAAGATTTCTTTTTCTCACGCAAGATGAAGTCTTACTCTTTGATCTCTTAAGAACAATACTTCCTTCAGCCCAGACAGTTCTGTCCCTCTCATGCTTTCACATTTCTTTCTAGATTGGCTCATCTTGATGATTTTGCTTGAATACTCTAATTCTATGTTCACCTTTGGCTAATTCATACAGAACATATATTGTTCACATTGGATCTCAGGGCAGGTGTGGTTCAGTATTGAGGCTGAGTAATATTTCAGCATCTGAGTTGTGAGATCCTATGCATCCATCTCTTATATTTCATCCTCTGATGGACCAATCTGAAAACCCTGAGGTATCCTCCAGACCTCAACAGCTGTTGCTACACTTTTCTGTGACTTAAAAAAAATACATCAAAACCCTAATTATTTCCTGCACTCATTACTTTCCAATTGTTTTATTTTCCATATTCTCATGAACCCTGTAAAACTTTTGAAATTATCATTCCGTGAAATCACTCTGTTAATATCAAAATTCAATGGTCAGTCTTTATTTGGTCTCTTAATAAGACTTAATGCAGTCGATTCTTCTCTATTTCATCTTTTTTTTTTTTGGCATGGATTTGTGTGATGCTGGGGATGCATTATGCACCTCATACATGTTGGACAAGTGCTCTACCATTGAGCTTCACCCCCAGCCCATTTCAAACACTTTCTTTGTAATTTTCAGAACACACACAATACTCTTATGGGTTTCCACTAATATCATTGATGATTCCTCTTCAATCTCCTTGGCTGGTTTATCTTCTTCTTTTTAATTACTTCCTCTTTTTAATTAAAAAAATGCATAACATGCATTATGTATGAGGTGCATAATGCATCCCCAGCATCACATAAACACATGCAAAAAAAAAAGACGAAATAGAGAAGAATCAACTGCATTGTCTTATTAAGCGACCAAATAAAGACCTCTGTCATCTAGTTTCATGCTTTAAATATCTATAAACAAATAACTCCCATTATGTTTTTAATTGCAACTTCTTTCCTTATCTCTAGATGTGCATATATATATATATATATATATATATATATATATGAACATATTATATGTGTATCTACATATGAAACTTCCTAGTAGATATTTCTACAGGAGCAATTTTACCATGTAATTTATATATATATATATTTAAAGCAGGTCTGGCTTACATACTACTTTGGAAACAGACACATAAATAAAATGTCCTTTCACTTGCACCTTCTATGTTCTCTATGTTCTATTATGAAATATGAGTCCATTATTCTGTCAAATACCATATTTGACACTTACCTACTGGCTTCCCTAAATCTCCACCTCATGAGTGATGACCTTAGAAATATTCATTTTATCCAGTGCTGCTGGTGGACCAGTGGAACAGGCGAGAAGCCAGGCCATTTGCCTATGTTGCTGAGACCATGTATGAAGGTGGAGATGATGCAGTTTGAAAACTGAGCATTATCCAGCTTTGTCTCTGTTGGGATCAGAAGGGGTTTGACTGTAGAGTGAGTCTTTCTTAGCCTTTGAGACCCAGTTCCCACAGTTACTCATTTGTGGCAAATATGGAAGAATTTTCCATTGAGAAAATTGCCTGTGGATGGTGTCAAGGAGTAAAATCTCAAATTAAACAGAAGCATAATATTGATGATGATTTGGGAGTAAAATCGGAAAGATTACTTAAAACTCACAGCCTACCTCTGGTCATACCCTGCCTCCTTAAGTCAGAAAAACTTGAATGTTGGAATATGGTTATAACATTTTATAGCCTTTAATAGAAACCACTCTATTTAATGTGCATATTTTGGGTTGCCTTCTTTTAAACATATACATTCAAATATTCGTGTTGCCTATTTTGTCATCTATTCTTAGACATCAGATGCATCTCAAACTTAATTCTATCTAAATGAGAACTTTTGTTTCAACCCCTTTCATCTTCTCCCTTTCTCACCAATATTCAGCGTTTTAACTAATGGCTCTATAGTATATCATTTGTTGAAGTCAGCTAGAAATCATATTTAGCTGTTGAGTTTTAAATATTTAAAAGCTTATTTTTTTCTCATACAAAGGAAGTCCAGAGGTTGGTACTATAGATAGGATGTAGTATATTATAAGGGTAAGAATTATCTTTTTATATCTGCTGTTTTTCAAGTGACTTTAACTATAAGTAGTCAATCTGCCAGGGTGTATTTTTAACTCCTTCAAGAGGATATGGCCTGTCACATGGCAGGTGTCTAGTGATATTCCACCTACAATGAACTAATGCCCCTTGACCAATGTTGGGGTTACATCTTGATAGACCCATCTCAAGTTGAAAATAGTGTAAATAAAATACATTTCATACACAGCTGTGATGTCAGAGTAGCATATTTTAAATGTGCCCAGAACCCTTATATTGCTTACAGTTGGACAAAATCATGTATCACAGACTTACTTTGTAATAAAGTGCTGAATGTAGCATGTAATTTACTAAGTACTGCACTGAAGCTGAAAAACAGCATGGTTGTATGGGTGTATTTTTTCACCATCATAAAGTTAAAAAGATCACAAATCAGACCCTTGCAAGTCAGGGACCATCTGTATAATAAGGGGCATCTTTTCAATCTATGAGGCACAAAGATAGGAAAAAAAGTGACAATGGTGAGGATAAAGCTAACAGGACATGGCTAGAGATTTTAGCTGTAGGACCAGTCTCCTTCACCATCCAGTTTCATATCTTCATTTGACCACTTTTAAGACAAAGGCAATCAATCACTCATCACAAGGGCACTCCGAGAAGCAGACCAGTGATTCAACAAAAGCTTTTCCTAGAGATACAATTTCTCAGATAAGACAGAGCTATTGTTATTAGATGTTCCAAGTTCAATAAACTTATGTTTATGCTAAAAATTAATGAGGCCCCATCTACTGTGTGTGTAAATAAAATGAAGAGTGTGCTGTTGAGAAGGAGTGTGAATTTTCTTGGTGTGCTCTTAGTTGCAAACAACATAATTCATTTTGCCTAAGGTAAGCTGATCATTATTTATTTAATCATATTTAGCAGCTCACAGACTTTCCTGGGAAATAATGAAAGTCAGACGAAATTTTTCTGTTAAAAATGAGACCAAGGAATGTTAAGAGGGTCTGTCTGTAGAAAATATCTCTGCCACTGAATAATAGCTTTTAGATAACTTGGGACTAAATTCTAGATCTGTCACTCATGCTCCAGGCAAACCAGATTTCACTGTCTCGTGTAGAGAAGACATTTCCACATGTATGATATTGCTCATGCCTCAGTTTTTAAATTGGTATATTATAGTTGTAAATTTTGATGGTATTTGTTGTTACATATTTGCACATGAACACACTATAATGATATAATTTGTCCAATATTATACCCCAGCACTTCTCACAACTATTTTAAGCTATTAAGAAATCTAGGGAATGATCACAGTGAAATGAGGGTGTTCATAGATGTTATAAGACATAATTCATGAATGTCTAGTTGAAATGGTTAATTTGAATTGTCAACTTGACTGGATTAAGAGATGTCAAAGATTAAGAGGCTTCTGGGTGTATCATTGAGGGTTGTCTAGGAATGATTGGCATGTGGGATAGTGAACTGAAATGGAGACCCTCCCTAAGCATGGGCAGCACCATCCAATAGGATGATGGCTTGGGTGGAATAAAAATTGGAAGAACAAGGAAGCAGCAGCAGATGCAAGCTTTATTCTTCTTGAATGGGTTCTTGATTGCTGCTGCCATCACCTGAGGATATCAAACTCTCACTCCTTTATTCTTCTAAAGAGGATTCTTCCAGTGATTCTTCAGGGAGTTTCCAAAGCCTTCAGTCTCAGATGAGGGTTGATTCATCTTGTTCTGAGGCTTCAGTCTCTTGGACTGGTTCCTTCAACTCTCCAGTCAGCCATTGTGGACTATCCAGCTTGTGGTTGTATAAGACAATCTAATAAATCTCCTTTTAATAATCATACCTCTTGTTGATTCTATTTCTCTAGAGAATCCTGACTAATATACACTAGACAGGGTATATAAGGATAATGTTGGCTATGAATTTTAATTAAATTTCAAACATGCCAAAAATGTTCTTTCATTTGTATTTCCTCCCACTACTCCCTATACTGCCTCTGTTATTTTAAAGCAAATTTGAGTCATCATATTATTTCCTTTGTTAGTTGGCATGTATATATAAGCAATAAGTGTTCTGTTTTCTAAAGTAAGTTTGCTATGTTTATTTCACCCCAAAATGTAGACATATTTCAGTTATCTTTCTGTTATTGATTTGTAGCTAAATTTCATTATAGTCTGAGAGCAGATATTGGATGATTTGCATTCTTTTAAATTTATTATGATGTATGTTAGGGTTCAGAATATGGGCTACTTGTGGAATGCTCCATGTGAGTTTGAGAAGAATACATACTCTGGTGTTTGGGTAAAGTAGTCTACAGCTGTCAGTTTTATCCAATTGATTGATGGTGTTATGATATTCACTCTTGTCCTTACTGATTTTCTGACTGCTGAATCTTTCTATTTCTGATGGAGGGGTTCTGCAGTCTCTTCCTCCTCCTCCTCCTCCTCCTCCTCCTCCAACAACAACAACAACAACAACACACATGATACATTTATAAGCATACATGATTGAAAACCTTGTACTATTGTTATTTTGAATAAAATGTTGTTAGTTCAATGAAGAAGAGAATAAAAGTTTTTCATTTACCTTCACATAATCCCTTCTTCCATGATCTCATTCCTTATGATACATGTCTAAATTTCTGATCTGTGTACTTTTTTTGTCTCTCATTTTAACATTTTTGAATTTTTTACTTGCACATTTGAAGGATAGTTTGCAAGTAGGCAATTAAGGATTTTTTGTTGCTTCATATATGAGGTAAAAATGGCATACGCATAATTTTTGGTAGTACTGCAGATTAGTACAATCACTCTGGAAAGCAGTATGGAGATTAAAGCCTCAAACTAGGAATGAAACCACCATATGACCCAGGTATCCTACTCCTTGGTATGTATCTAAAATAACTTTGACAGCATATGACAGCATATGACAATGATGCAACCACATTAATGTTTATAGCAGTGAAACTCACAATAGCCAAGATATGAAACCAGTCCAGATGTCTGTCAATAGATGAATGGAAGATGAATGAATTAAGAAAATATGATTTTATATAGATATATTTGTTAAATATATTATAATATATAATCATATACAGATATATATTTCTGTCCCTGGTGCCCCCTTTCCTCTCCCTTTATTCTTCCCCATTCCCTTTCCCCTACTCTACTAGTCTTCCTTTAGCTCATTTATTTATTTTTAATTGGTACTTTGTAGATATACATATAGGTGGAATTTACTGTGCTATTTTATACATACATGTAGTATATTTTGTCACATTCATTATACATTTTCTCCCGTTTCCTATCCTGTCCCATTATATATATATATACATACATACATATTCTATTATATATTTATTATATATCTATATATATTTGTATATAGATCTCTATATATCATATATAACCATATATATTTGTATTTACTCAAACACAAAGCACAAAGAAGAATTTTTATTCAACCATAAAGAAAATTGAAATTATGGCATTTGCTGGTAAATGGATACAACTGGAAAATATCATGCTAAGTGAAAAAGCCAGACTTGGAAAACCAAGAGTTGAATATTTTTTCTGACATGCAAGAGCTACAGCAAAGTAAGAAGTTGGGAGGGGGTGAGTAACATAAACACAGAAGGAAGATCAGTGCACCAGAAAAATGAGATTGAGGGGAAGGAAGAAAGGACAGGAAAGGGAAGAAAATATATAATGAATTTGACAAAATATACTATGTGTATGTATAAAATACTGCAGTAAATTCCACCTATAAGTATATCTACAAAGCACCAGTTAAAAATAAATAAATGAGCTAAAGGAAGACTAGTAGAGTAGAGGAAAGGCAATGGGGAAGAATAGGGGAGAGGAAAGAGGCACTGGTGACTGAAATAGAGTAAATTAAATACCAGGCATGTATGATTACATCAAAATGAAACCAATTATTATGTGTAACTTTAATACACTAATGAAAGCATAGAAATTTAAAAGCCTCTCTAACAGGTGTATGATGATATCTCATTGTGCTTTTAATTTGCATTCCCCTGATGATAAGTGATGTTGAGCATTTTTTAAATATACATGTTGGTCATTTGTGTCTCTTCTTTTGAGAAAACAACTGTTTTGATCCTCTGCCATTTCTTAAATTGATTTTTTCCTTAATATTGACTTGTAGAAGATTCTTTTGTATTTTGAATATTAGCCTCTTATTGAGACAGAGTTTTGCAAATATTTTGTCTAATTTCATAGATTTTTTTTTCATTTTACTAACTCTTTCCTTTGCTGAACAGAAGCTTTTTACTTTGTCTTGGTTCTATGTATCTATATTTGCTTTGTTTTTCTGAACTTTTGATGTCAAATTGAGAAATCATTGCCAATAATAGTGCCAAAAGTTTCCTCATTTTTTTTCTAAGCATTTTACTTTTTCAGGTCTTCAGATTACATCTTTATTCCATTTTGAGCTGATTTGTGTGCCTATATGTGTGTGGCCTACAATAAGGATCCAATTTTATTTTTTTGGCACATGGATATTCAGTTGTTCCAACACCATTTATTGAAGAAATTGTCATTTTCCCTGTATGTGTTTTTGACTCCCATGTATATTAATTGTATGTGGTTTTATTTCTGTACTCATTTTTGTTCCATTGGTCTATGTCTGACTTTATGCTGTACTATCATAATTAATAAAAAGCATTAAAATAAGGATTGGGATAATTATTATAGTTAAAATGTATACATTCCTCAAAGCAATCTACAGATTCAAGGAACTCCCTATCAAAATCTCAGTGGCATTTTTTTTTCTACAATTAGAAAAAATAATCCTAAAATTTATGAGTTGCCTAAAAGACCCAGATCTTTTTTTTTAATTCTAATTTGTTATATATGATAGCAGAATGCATTACAATTCATATTATATATAAAGAGCACAATTTTTTTCATACCTCTGGTTGTACACAAAGTAGAGTCACACCATTCATGTCTTCATACATGTACTTAGGGTAATGATGTCCATCTCATTCCACCCTCTTTCCTACCCCCAGTCCCCTTTCCTTCCCCTCCCTCCCCTTTGCTCTATCCAGAGTTCATCTAATCCTCCCATGATACCCCCCCAAAACCCCATTATGAATCAGCATTCTTATGTCAGAGAAAACATTCTGCATTTGGTTTTTGGGATTGGCTAACTTCACTTAGCATTATATTCTCTAACTCCATCCATTTACCTGCAAATGCCATGATTTTATTCTCTTTTAATGATAAATAATATTCCATTTTGTATATATATCACATTTTTTTTATCCATTCATCAACTGAAGGGCATTTAGGTTGATTCCACAGTTTAGCTACTGTGAATTGTGCTGCTATAAATACTGATGTGGCTGTGTCCCTGTAGTATGCTGTTTTTAAGTCCTTTGGGTATAAATGCAGAAATGGGATAGCTGGGTTGAATGGTGGTTCCATTCCCAGTTTTTCAAGGAATCTCCATACTGCTTTCCATATTGGCTACACCAATTTGCAGTCCCACCCACTAGCAATGTATGAGTGTCATTTACCCCCACATCCTTGCCAACACTTATTGTTTGTATTCTCAATAACTGCCATTCAGACTGGAGTAAGATGAAATCTTAGAGTAGTTTTGATTTGCATTTCTCGAATTGCTAGAGATGTTCAACATTTTTTCATATATTTGTTGATTGATTGTATATCATCTTCTGAGAAGACCCAGATCTTCAAAAAGAAGAACAAAGCTGAAGGCATCATACATGCTGATTTTGAAATATATAATGAAACTGCAGTGAATAAAACAGCATGACACGGACATAAAGATAGACAGATGGGAATTTTAAAGGTGTTGTTCCATAATATTCTGACTCTCAGTCTAAGCTATAGAGAGGCTGTCTTAAGGATACTTGTGGATATGGTATTTTTCTAACTGACTAAAACCCCCAAAGAATCCCTAAATTATGTTAAAAAAGAATTGTTTGGGTATTATCAATTTCAATTATACCCTCCTGCAATATGGAAGACAGAGTAAGAAAAATGTCCACAACGAGATTTACAATGGCTATGTGACTGTTATGGGCTCAATTTAGATGAGAACAAAACAAAACACTGAACTTTGAGTTGATGCTATAATGAGATGAGAATTTAGGATTTTAGGTAGAGGTAGTAAGTGAAGTTTGCATATGGCGACAATGTGAATTTTTAGCAGTCAAAAGTGGGAATGTGGTAGATTAAGGGTGTCCACAAAATCTCTGATGCTTTTTCTTTAGCAGTGCTAACAATTTTCTCTTCCCATGAAGTTAAGTGGGCTTGCAACTGTTTTGGCAAATGGCGTGTGGTAGAAGTTATGTTAATTCTGATCATGGTTCTATCTTTGAGATAACTGGCAATTTTTACCTTGATCTGTTGTTTTCATGAAAAAAAAAATCTGACCTTAAGCTTCCCTGCTGAAGGAACAGATGAAGCAATTGAAGAAGGATACAGAGAAATAGAGAAAAAGGCCTTGTCAGCTCCCACCTATTCCATGACATCTATTGAATTAATCACATCCAAGGTCCCAGACAAGTCTGAGGCAGAGTCAACTCTGACTCACAACACTTCTGTGGGTAACTTCTTACCCACAGAAAAAAAAAACAATAATTGTTTTTAACCTTTAAATATTTCAGGTCCTGGTGTGTTATGCAGCAATAGTTAACAGAACCCTACACACTCCTTTATAGTTCAACTCCATCCAAATTTGATGATGTTGCCAATTTCACCAATAGAAGTGGAAATAAAAATCATTTATTAGGGCTAGCATGAGCCAGCTCAGAGTGGAAGTTGCCTTCTCCACACACAGTCTTTCATTAACTAAATGGGATTAGAGGGATCAAAGGTGGAGTTGAGACACAAGTATAGGAGAAGGGTCAGAATCAAGTTGTTTGGAAAATTAAAGCAGACTGAAAAGTCAACATATCTGCTTAAAATATCACTTCATAGAATATGTCCAAATATTTGTAAATTCTGGAATATACCACTCATTCAAGGCCAGCTACCACTTGTAGGAACATAGAAAGTAAGTAATATAATAATTGTTCTTGCCTATTAACTCTAGAAATAATTCTATAATGATGACATCTATTCTTTTACTTAGTATGAGTTTGGTGCCAATAAAAGAAAACAACATTTTGATGAATTCTTTATATTTAACCTACATTATATCATATTGTTTCACATTAAAATTTGTCAAAATAGGGGCTGGGATATATCTCTGTTGGAAGAGTGATTGCCTCACATGCACACTGCTCTGAGTTCAATCACCAGCACCTAAAATTACCATACAACTTTATTTTTTTTATTGGTTGTTCAAAACATTACAAAGCTCTTGACATATCATATTTCATACATTAGATTCAACTTGGTTATGAACTCCCAATTTTACCCCAAATACAGATTGCAGAATCACATCGGTTACACATCCACATTTTTACATAATGCCCTATTAGTAACTGTTGTATTCTGCTACCTTTCCTATCCTCTACAATCTCCCCTCCCCTCCCCTTCCATCTTCTCTCTCTACCCCATCTAAGGTAATTCATTTCTGTCCTTGTTTATTTTCCCATTCCCCTCACAACCTCTTATATGTAATTTTGTATAACAATGAGGGTCTCCCTCTATTACCATGCAATTTCCCTTGTCTCTCCCTTTCCCTCCCATGTCATGTCTCTGTTTAATGTTAATCTTTTCTTCCTGCTCTTCCTCCCTGCTCTGTTCTAAGTTGCTCTCATTATATCAAAGAAGACATTTGGTATTTGATTTTTAGGGATTGGCTAGCTTCACCAAGCATAATCTGCTCTAGTGCCATCCATTTCCCTGCAAATTCCATAATTTTGTCATATTTTAGTGCTGCGTAATAATCCATGGTGTATAAATGCCACATTTATTTTTATCCATTCATCTTTGAAGGGCATCT
>NW_026007025.1:118625-127523 GCF_001458135.2 Marmota marmota marmota
AAAATACTACATAGAATTTATGAATTAAATATTATATTGGAACCAATATGTGGGTTGTACATAACTTTGGAACTAGCAAACCAAATATTAACTTATTCATAACTGGTGACATTTACTTATCATGTTTGCAAGTATTCCACACCACTTGATTCTCTGTCCCTTTCTCTCTCCCTCCCTCTAACCCAGCCCTCCCTTTTTTATTATTATTTCAGGAATGACTCATTTTTAACCAGCAGAGATCTACCCACTATTAATCAACAAGCTGATAAAACAAAAGAATACCCAAACAAATAAAGCTACAATAAAAATCAATGCAAATTTTACAACTCAAATTTAGAAAAGAATGCAAAATTCAACTAAAAATGGGTCAACTGCGATGAGGAAAATAATGACTAGAAGAGAAGCAATGAAGAAATAAGGCAAAAAATGCTTGAGAACTAATTCTCTCCACCCTCAGATGTAAGATGACCAACTAATCTTGAGGAAGTGTTATGGTTTAGATATGAAGTGCCCACAAAAAGCTCAGAGGAGAGACAATGAGAGAAATCTTAGAGGTGAAATGATTGGGTTATGACTGTCTTGACCTAAGCAGTGCATTAATCCCTGCTAGGAATTAACTGGGTGGTAACTACAGGCAGTTAGGATGTGACTGGATGAGGTGAGTCCCTGAAGATGTGTCTTTGGGGTATATATGTTGTCCTTGTTGAGCAGAGTGCTCTCTCTGCTTCCTGATTTCATGTCCTGAACTGCTTTCCTCTTCAGCCATGATGTTCTGCTTTATCTCGGACACAGAGCAATAGAGTTGTCTATCTACAGACTGAGCCCTCTGAAACCATGAGCCCCAAATAAACTTTTCCTCTTCTAAAACTATAGTGGTGAAAAAGCTGACCGAAACAGGATGATACTTAAAATGAAAGTCATACTAAAGACATCCTGTACAGCAAAATTACAAAACCCCAAAGACAACATGAAAATACTATAACTGGAGGAAAAGGTAACTTCACGAAACTACAAATCGGATTGACATGTCAGCTGTACCAGTGGACACCAGTTTGTGGAACACTTGCCAATGTGCCAGGAGAGGACAAGTGTCAACCTGAAACAAGAACTTGATGAATCTAACTTCTTATAAAAATAAATAAATAAAAGAAAGGGGGGATAGGAAGGGCAGCAGAATAAAATAGACAATAGTATTGCTGTATGTATATACGTAGCTGTATAACCAATGTGATTCTGCAACCTATACACTTGGAAAAATGAGAAATTATACCCTATTTGAGTCAAATGAATGACATGTCAAGATCATTGTATTGTCATGAGCAACTAATTAAAAAATAATAAAAAATAAAAATAAAAAATAAAATAAAAATGCCTTGAAGAGTTAAGATAGCTCTTCTCCCAAGCGATTTCGATATTATAGAAAACTTTGTTTATAGAAGAAACATCTGAGCCCAGAACAGAGCAGAAGGTGAGAATTGAGGCTAGTGGATAAAGCCAAGGTTTCTGAATATGATAGTATAGTGAACAGGATCTAATAGACAAAATCCTACCTACAAAGGGAGGAAGTTTCAGTGTTTCTATTTTGGAACCTAAACTCTCAGTTAAAAAAAAATGTATTTTTTGATTCAGTGCAACTGAATCAGTTCAGTTGAGTGTATTTATACTCCTAGAAACCCCCAAGATAAGGGGGTTCGTTGAATTTACTTAATATTAATGTTACACCAAGATAAGGTGTAACACAAACACTGATGCCAGGCTATTTATATATCCTTGGGATAACTTGCCTAAATTAAATATTTCTGAATATTTAAATTATTTATTTCTAGGATATCATGAAGAATATTTAACCTCTAGTATAAATATTTATTTAACATATATCATTTGCATCTCAAACTCAAAAATAAATATGGTACAGTATTATAAAACTGCTTTCTGGTTTAAGTAATTTTAGGCATTAGTCATTCATGAAGGTTCTCTGATAATTTCCAAATAATATTTTGACTTTATAAAATTTCCCATGTGCTCATTTTCTTCTTATTACTACTTATAAATAAATTCTGCTCTATTTGATCCATAACTTGACATAGGAAAGTGCAGCAAATTACCAACAACTTTCTTATTAAACTGATAGTCATTAAATGACTTATAATAAATAATTTCTGTTAATAAAATTCTGTTAATTTCTGTTAATAATTTCTACTTTCAGGGCTTAAACTTTTACCAGCTTCTTCTGAACTGAAATTCATTATTTTATAATTATTATAGAGAGAAAATTTGAAATGCTTGTTGTAATTAGTCAACCTAATTTCTGTTAAAGTTTCTTCATCTTCAATCTTTAATCCTTTATAAACATCATTTGGACAAATTTTAATATTAGATAAATTCAAAGAACACAAATGAATTTATCTTCATCAGAAGGTATTATCAGCAGAATAAGAAAGTCAACCACAAAATAGGGGAATATTTTTTCCATCTACTGTCTGAGGATTTATATTTAGATTCAGATCATATCAATTTGATTAATAGGCATATTACTCTAAAGAAAAATGGGTAAAATACTTAATCATATAATTTATAAAAGAGAATATACAAGTAGTTAATAAATGTAGTAAAGTAGTTCTTTATTGTAAGGGAAATTACACTTAATATTATTATGTGATCTGACTATACACTATAGTGGCTAAAAAAAAAGGGACCATACCAAATGTTGGTTTTGGTGTCAAACAATGGGAACCCTCGTTCTTTGTTAGTATAGAAACCAGTGATAGTATACCATAAAACTGACAGAGACATCTTTATCATCCAATAATTTCCTTCAAAGGGGTAGAGGGATAAGGAAGAGAAAGAGGCAAGAGAGAAACATTCTAGCAATGAGGTAAGCATCATTGTCAGGTTTTAAGCCAAGGAATAAAATAACCTAACTTGTATTTATAGTATGGCTGTGGGGAAAATCCACACTGAGAATAAAATAAAGGAACATTATCCCAATGTTTCCTTCTTATTCATTATATAAGTTGTAATTATCTGTTTATTTTTCTTGTCTACTGACTTGTTAACTAATATAGTATAATATACAGAAGTGCAAGATGTGTTGATAACCTTCATCTTAACCTCCTATTCCCAGTGGTCTTGCTTATGGTCACTCTTCAACTTTTAGCATCCCCTACTCCTTCCAAATATAAGAGAAAATGTCTCCAGCTGGCCAACCTGATGTGATGGGGTGGTTCAAAGGAGTTGGCTGTATCAATAACTATGAAAACAATGAAGAAACCACACAAACATGAGAATAGCTTTTTCTCGATTGCAGAGGTCAGGGATAGATCTGTGACTTCAAAGATCAACTCCCACGCTAGAAAAAGGGCAAGGGGAGCAAGACAGACAAACGAGAGAGTGAGCACACCACAAAAACTCCTCTATTTATTGGGGAAAGGACATGCAATAAAATGTTCCACCCAAATACTGCAAGAATTTGGGTTGGGATGGGTGGATCTTGCTTTGTGATGTCTAGTGGTCAGCAGATTGATTGACATCTTGGCAAGTCACCTCCATCTCAGGTGCTGTGTGGGAAAGAAAAGGCACACGTGGGTTGCACAGCCCAAAAAGTGTGTATCCTCAGACCAATCCCCTCATACTCTCAAATGCGCATAGCTCACACACACAGCCCATTGATGGCTCATGACAAGAAAACATACTTTTCTCTCTGAGCCTGGCTTATTTTGCTCAAGATTATGGTCTTTATTTCCCATCCATTGTTTTGAAAATGACATAATTTCCTTTTTCTTTATAGCTGAATAAAATTCCATGTGTACATATACCACAATTTTTTTATCCATTCATCTGGTGATGGGTACATAGGCTAGTTCCATACTTGGCTATTGTGAATTGTGCTGCAATAAGCATGGATATCTATATATCTCTAAAATATGTTTTAATTATTTTAGATAAACATTAAGTAGTGATAGAGCTGGATTGAATGGTAGTTCTACTTTTAGCATTTTGAGGAAACTTCATAATGATATCCATAATGAATGTTATTAGGGATTTTCATTCCCACCAACAGTCCCTCCCCACTCCCACATCCTCATCATCATTTATTATTATTTATATTCTTGATGATTGCCATTCTAATTGGATTGAGATAAAATTTCAGTGTAGTTTTCACTTGCTTTTTCTTGATTGATAAAAATGTTGATAATTTTTTCATGCATTTATTAGCCATTTGTACTTTTATTTTGGTACCAGGGATTGAACTCAGGGGTGCTTAACTACATCTCCAGTCACTTTATGTATTAGAGAAATAGAAATAGAAAAGGAAAATTTGTCATTTGCTACTAAATGGATGGAAATGAACCATCATGCTAAATGAAATAAGCCAAACTCAGGAATTCAAGGGTTGAAGGTTTTCTCTCAAATGTGGAAGCTAGAGTAAAATAAATGAAAAGAAGGAATGATGATCAGATATCATAAAGATATGGAGAATATCAGTACTGTAAAAGAAGGATATTGAGAGAGACAGAAAGAGAGAGCTGAGGGATGGGATTAAGGAGGAAATATGAAATAAATTTTTAAGAAATTATGTGTATATATAAATATACAGAAGGAATTCTACTTTTATGCATAACTGGAAAGAACCAACCAAGAATTAATAAATATATGAGCAAAAGGAAGAACAGTAGAGTAGAGGAAGGAGAACTGTTGGGGGGGTTGGGGGGATAGGTAGGAGGGACAGAGAAAGGGGGGAGCATGAACTGAAATTGAATTTCATGCATGTACAATTCTGTCAGGATGAACTCAACTACTACTTATAACTGTATATATATATATATATATATATATATATATATATATATATATATATATATATATATATATAGAGAGAGAGAGAGAGAGAGAGAGAGAGAGAATTACAGTTTAAGTAGTAGTTGAGTTCATATCTATATCCTGTTTTCATAGTGTCCCAGAGGTTCTTGTGTGTGTCATATCATTATTCTCATTTGATAATACGAATGTTTAAATTTCTACCCTGATTTTTTCTGTCACCCATTCATCATTCAAAGGTGTATTGTTCAATCACCATATATTTCTATAGTTTGTGTAAAGCTTTTTGGTGCTGGTTTCTAATTTCATTCCATTATGATCTGATGAGATGCAAGAAATTATGTCATTTTCTTTGTATTTGCCAAGAGTTGCCTTGTGCCTTAAAGTATGGTCTATGTTGAAGAATGTTCCATGAGCCCCTGAGAAGAAAAAATATATTCAGGTGTTACTGGATGAAATATTCTACAAGTGTCTGTTATGTCCATTTGATTTTTAATATTTTTCAGGTCCAAATAGTCTTTACTGAGTTTATATCTGAATGAACTAATTGTGAGACAAATATGTTGAATTTACCCAGTATTATCATGTTGGGGTCTGTGTGACACTTTAAATTGTGTCTCTCTTTTGTAATTGGGTGCAAAAATATTTGGGGGATAAATATTTACTATTATTATATCTTGTTCGATTGTCCCCTTTACCAATATGAAATGAACTCCTTTGTCTCTTCTGATTAATTTTGTCTTAAATTCTGCTTTGTCAGTATGAGAGTAGCTATTCTTGCATGTTTTTGAGCTACATTTACATGATGTATCAATTTTCACCCTTTCACTTTTAGCCTGCATTTGTCTTTGCCCGTAAGGTGAGTCTCTTGAAAACAATATATAGTTGGATCTTGTTCTTTAATCCATTCTGCCAGTCTATGCTTTTAATTAGAGAGTTGAAACCATTTATATGCAGTGTTTGTACAGAGAGATGTTTATTGATTCCTCCCAGTTTTATTTATTTTTAATCTTGAATTTGATCCTGTTTTCCCTTAGGTTAGATACTCTTACCATGAGATTTATGCATTTGTGAGCTCTGGGATTTGGTTTTGATGTCTTCTGTGGGGAGTATTTCTTTAGGTAAGTTCTGTAATGCCTGCTTAATAGTTATGAATTCTTTTAGTTTCTGCTTACCTTGGGTAGTTTTTATTTTTATTTTGTTTTTATGGATACCTTTTCTGGATATAGCAATATTGGTTGACAGTGATTTTTTTTTTTCACTTGGAACACATCATTCCAAGCCCTCCTGGCTTTTAGAGTTTATACTGAAAAATTAGAGGTATTTATGATTGGTTTGCCTCTAAATGTGACTTGATATTTTTATTTTGAGGCTTTTAAAATTTTATCCTTGTTCTGGATGCTAGGCATTTTAATCATGTGCCATGGAGAGGCTCTTTATTGATTTTATTTATTGGGGATTCTGAATGCATTCTCAAGGTTTGATAATTTTTCTGTTATTTCCCTAAAGAGGCTATCAATTCCATTAGCCTATATTTCACAATCATTTTAATTTCAATGATTCTTTGGTCTCTTAACATTGTCCCCAATTCTTGTATGTTCTGAATATGGTTAATCATTTTCTTTTCTTTAATACTGTTTAAGTGTTTAAATCTAGCCACATTATGTTCCAGCTCTTGGATTCATCTTCAGCATGGTCTTATGTATTAGACTTTCAAAGAAACATCTTATTTGCCTTATCATGTCTTTCATTTACAAGATTTCTATTTGGTTCTTTTTCAATATCTCTATATCTTTATTGAAATCCTCATTCATATCTTGTAACTGACTTACTTAGTTTATTCAGTTGTTTTTCTGCATTTTCTTGGAATTCATTGATTATTTTGATAACCATTTTTTGAATTATTTATCTGGTATTTTATTCACTTCAATGTCTTTGGAGTCAGTTGCTTGTGAATTATGAAGTTTAGGAGACATTGTGTTACCTTTCTTTTTATATTTCTTGTATTCCTGTGTTGGGTTTATGCATCCATTGGGATGAATTTCTCTCTTCCTCTTATGTCTCTAAAGTCTAAAATCTCAAAAATCATAACACCCAATGATTAAAATCCCAAATGATTAAATGCTGAAAGCTGATTTCCCACTGGAAATTACTATGGAAGAAAAAAACTACTTATATTAGAGAGTTAGAAAGCTAAATTCTGGGGAATGCATTGGTCAAGCAATACAAGCTACAACAAAAACTTGCTAAGAGTGTGTCATTTGTCTGCATTGGCACCTCTTCAGCTGATGAAATTACAGAAGCTTTTAATGAATTAAAGATGCATTTGTCTGAAGAAGCCAGTGAAGTTACTGATAATTATGCGCACAGTAGGATAAGAAGATATTTATGTAATGGTGTTCACTCACCAGTATTGTTTCTGCTCAGTTTGTGGGCTGTTTGAGTGGATACAGATGGGTTTCCACACACCCCAAACAATACAGAAGTGTGGCACAGCAGATTGCAAAGATTAATAGGGAATTCTTATATCAGTGTATATCAAATCTAAGAAGAATTTAAAAGCTGTATTGCCACATAGAAAATGAATGTGAACATATTCTTGAGAAAAGCCATGGCCTCAAAGAAAAAAAAAGAGAGACACTATTCATTATGATATGAGACTTCAGAATATAGTTAATGATCATGAAAGTACACCAGCTTATGAACTAGGTCCATTAGTTATCTGTATTCTATCCCTGTAATATACTTTTATCATATTTCAAGTTCTTCTTAGTTTCCCCCCACTATTTAAAACTATCAGCATTATTTACATTTTTTTCCTGTTTTGTATTTCATCTTCACAACATCTAATAATTGAGGTATAAACTGTATAAGGCCTTCAGAGTCTCAATATTTTTTTAAAGAGATAGATAGATAGAGAGAGAGAGAGAGATTTTTAATATTTTTTTTTAGTTTTTTTCGGCGAACATAACATCTTTGTTTGTATGTGGTGCTGAGGATCAAACCTGGGCCGCACACATGCCAGGCGAGCACGCTTCTGCTTGAGCCACATCCCCAGCCCTCAATATTTTTTTATGATTTTTGTAAATGTGACTCTGTGAAAGTACCTTGTCAAGGCATTAATCTCTAGGATATATAAAGAACTCAAAACACTTAACACCAAAAAACCAAATAACCCAATCAATAAATGGGCTAAGGAACTGAACAGACACTTCATAAAAGAATACAATTGATCAACAAGTATATTGATCAACAAGAATATATGAAAAGTGTTCAACATCTCTAGCAACTAGAGAAATGCAAATCAAAAATACTCTAGGATTTCATCTCAATCCTCTCAGAATGGCAATCATCAAGAATTCAGGCAATAATAAATGTTGGTGAGAATATGGGGAAAATGGTACACTCATACACTGCTGGTGGGACTGCAAATTGGTGCAACCACTGTGGAAAGCAGTATGAAGATTCCTCAGAAAACTGGGAATGAAACCACCATTTGACCCAGCTATCTCACTCCTTGGCTTATACCCAATGGACTTAAAATCATCATACTATAGTGACACAGCCACATCAATGTTTATAGAAGCTCAATTCACAATAGCTGGAGTATGGAACTAACCTAGGTATTGTTCAATAGATGAATGGATAAAGAAAATGTTGTATATATATACTAAGTGGAATGTGGCATACTCGGTGGATAAATGGAGTATATATAGTCAACTTTCAATAAGAGTGAAATTATGGCATTTGCCAGTAAATGGACAGAGTTGGAGAATATCATGCTAAGCGAAATAAGCCAATCCCACAAAGCCAAAAGCCAGATGTTTCTCTAATATGCTGATGCTAATTCACAGTAAGGCAGGAGGCCACTAGTGAAGAATACCATTACCTATGATAGGTAGAGGAAGTGATGGGAGGGGAGGGGAGGTGAGAGAAGGGGATGTGGAGATAGTAAAGACAGAAGAATGAAACAGACATTATTACTGTGTGTCTGTATACACACACACACACACACACATATATATATATATATATATATATATATATATATATATATATATATATATATATGACTGCATG
>NW_026007025.1:128478-133079 GCF_001458135.2 Marmota marmota marmota
ATATATATATATATATATATATATATATATATATGACTGCATGACCAATATGATTCTGCAACATGTAATATATATATGACTGCATGACCAATATGATTCTGCAACATGTACACTCAAAAAAATGAGAAATTATATCCCATCTATGTATATCAAAGTGCATAAATGCATTCTACTGTCATGTGTAACTAATTAAAACAAAAAAATAGAAAAACAAAAAAAGAAAGTACATTATCTGAATGTCAACTGTGTGTAAGCACTGTAACATGTATGTAAAAACACTGAAACTTTCTCAGTAAAAGAAGAAATGTCTTTTTTGTACATTTATATTTGTGAAAGACAAAAATTTCTCAAAGGTTTGACTTTTTTTTATAATTGTGTATTTGATGGTGATTTATTGTGCATGCTGATTCATCTTGTCAAAAGATTTAGGTTGTCCAATACAGTATTTCAGATTACTGCATGTATAAACATGGGGATGCACAGTTACTAATCATAGTGATAGATGTTTATACATTTTGCTTGTTGACCTATTTAGGAATATGGTTTATATGTTCATAGTTATTATACCTGTGCAACGGTCATTAGTATAGTTGCACATGTATCCATGTAACAATATATATGTTATTACCTATTTTATGTAATAAAGTAGCTTCTGACCTGTTCTGTCATGTTTCTAAAACAAATCCCTTTTAAAAATGCAAATAACTGTATTTTAATGAATTAAAAAAAGATTTCCCCAAAATTTTGTTTTGATCTTTTGGAGATTTAAATGTTTGAAATTATGGCTTTCAAGTTTATGGTTTTTATGGGTCAACCCTTCTTAGTTAAAGAGTCAAGAAAAGCTACCTGGGGCTGGGGAAAGAAAACTCTGACCTCACCCTTACTCTACCTGAGTTCTAACTCACATCATAATAGCAGCAATAGCTTCAAGGAGAATCAGGCCAGCAACCATTACCACAAAGGGGATAGAGATCTTGGGAGCCCTCTCTGGGAAAGGAAGAGAGGATGAGTGACCCTGGCTTTCAATTTTCAGCCATGACCCTGCTGAGGGTCTCCAGAATGGCTCCTGCTTTCTTGACCACAGGCCTTGTGCCCTCATCCCCTCCTTACACCATCTCAGGGTGAGTGGTTCAGGAAATCCTTCATTATGCACAAGGCACATGTGTAACTCTGCTTCTCTCCCAACTACCACAGCTGCCCATTTCTGGAAGTTTCTATCCCCTGCATCCCTGGTATCCACAAGCTCCATTTCCTGGGTCTGGTCCTCCCTATCCCATGCCATGTCAGGGTGATCTCTGATCCCAGAGCTCAGCACTTCAGTGTGACCTCATGGTCAGAGATCGGGTGATGGGTGACATATGTCAATGGGGAATCTGCTGAGAAGATTCAGTTAATTGGGACATTTTGCATTACTTCCCATCATCCACTGAAAAAAGGCAGGACGATAAGTGTGGGGTGGGAGCACAAAACCCATACACTAACCAATACTCATGGATCTTGGGAAATATTCCTATATTTCGTTATGTTCTAGATTCAGGGTGAGACAGTCCAGAGGAAGAAGCTCCAAGCCTCTGAGAAAGATTCTGACCTGAATGGAGGCTGAAAGCTAAGGAAATGAATTCCAGACTCATTGGGTTGGGATAAAGAACAAATCCAGAAAGTCGCTGAGGGATGCCTAAGATTGCTGCCAGAGTCAAAGGAAACTTATCATTTATTTTAAGGATCATCTTCCCTCCAGCCCTAGGACCCTTTAGTTGTAATTAAGAGAAGGATAGTTCTTAGATTCACTCTCTGGTACAGCTTCTGGAAACTAAGTTGCACTCATACTCTTTTGGATCAGAGGGAGGACAGTATTCTCATGTGGATTCCATTATTCTCCCTCCTTATTGGCGCATGGGGGAAATTACAGGAGATCTGGAAGTTGCATTGTAGCCAATGGTACCTGCACACTGCAGCGTCCCCTTCCTGCTCTCCAGGTGCTTGAGGAGTGTCTTTATGCACTCCCCTTCCAGGTAGACCCTGTTTGTCTCCGCCAAACCCTCAGCCTCCCACTTGCGCTGGGTGATCTGAGCTGCAGTGTCAGCGGAGGTCCAAGAGCCCAGGTCTTCTTCAGGGCAATGTAATCCGCGCCATTGTAGGCATAAACCAGAACCCAAGGAGGCGGTGCTAGTCTGGTCCCACCTCGAAGCAGTACATCCTTTGGATGGTGTGAAACCCTGGTCCTGTCCCATGATTAGTTTCCCCCACCTACTCCCGCTCTCACTTCAGCCAACTGGTGATCCTTTCAGATCTTTTCCTTCCTGAAACAGAAAAGGAAACCTGAGCCCCATGCTTTTCTTAGGTTAAAAATGAGCAGGAAAGAAGAAGTGGGTCACATTAGATTGGGTAGAGAGAAGTGATGGGAGGGGAGGGCCGAGGAAGGGGGGAATGGAAGGACAGCAGAATAAAATAGACATTATCTGCTGCAAATATTACCTCTTCTAAAGTTGAGTTGACCTGCATTGCTTGTGGTCCTTTCTTTCCTTGTCTTTTCATACTGCTTGCGTTTCTTTCTGCTTGGTGAAACTGTTGTGTTATTGAATTTTCCCCCTATATATTTATATTGCTCTTGTATAGTTGAAAAGTCTCTCTTTTGTGGAGAAAGATAATGTTAAAAGTTCTCAATATCAATAGTACATCATCTAAGCACACATTTTCCTTATTACTACATTTATAGCTAGACTCTATGTCTACAAATGTTGGTTTCGATTATCGTTTACAAATATAGTCATTAGTTTCATGAAAGGCATACCATTTCTGATAGCTTGAAGAAAACTGAATTTCAGGTGTAGGATGTTATGTTTTTGGGGAAAGGAGTGAGGGTATGGGGTTAATCTAACTTAGTAACTTTGGAGAGCTCTAACCAATAGATGGGTAATTTATGGAAGAATGTATAGATTCAAATTCCTATCTGTATTTATAAGATTACCCTTCTTATGAATAGTAAAATTTAGGGGGTTGCAGGTGGGATAGAGGGAGTAAGAGGGAGGAAAACATATAACAAGGAAAGGGAGAGAAAAAAAGAGAGCGGGAAAAAGAAAATATGAGAAAAAAAAGAAATAAAAAGGTAGAAGGGAAGTGGGACATATGCAGTTCCTCTATAGTATATTATTCTGGTGATTCAGTTGTTAAAGACCTTTTTCGTGTACAATTTTTGGTTTCACATATGTTGAGGTTGTGAAGACCCAAGGGGGAAGGGTAGAGAAGACTGGGTGAATGGCTGAAAAGAGAGAGATAAGAGAGAAAAAGAAAGAAAAAAAAATGTCTCTCAGAACTCTGTTTTCATTTCTTCCAGTTGGTGGTGTTCTCTATTCCTAGCTTGAGTCTCTGGGTTCAGGAGGCGGCTGGGCCCTTCCTCCAATTGGGGTGATCTGTCTACCATGCCGGCAGGCTGCTGGGCCTGTTCTCCAGGTCGCAGGTCTGCCTACGTTTCAGGTGCGGGCGGCAGCTGTGCCCCTCCTCCAATTGGAGTGATCTGTCTACCACACCGGCGGGCCACTGGGCCTGTTATCCCGGTTGTAGGTCTGCCTATTGTGCAGGTGCGGGCGGCCTGGGGAGATTTTTGTTCACTGACATAATGGGAAATATATTTTTTAACTCTTTAAAATATAAAATTATGACTCATAATATGAAAAGGTCCTTATTAAATATATAATAATGTATTCATTAATTAATTATAAAATATATCTAATTATAAAAATATTTTATTTCCGAAATTTATAATATATGGTAAAATTATAAACAAATCTAATGTGTATAAATGTGGAATATATTCAAATAATTTGGTCTACCCTTATAATGGAATATTTGTGAGACACTGATGTTATGGTTAATATTTACTGACACTGAAAAAGTTTATATTTGTTAGTGAAAGTAACTGGTTACAAAAGAGACAACTGGTACAATATAATTACGAAATCATTTCCCAATTATGTAGCTAATTTTTAACAGCAATGACAATGACTTCACCCACAGCACCATAGCAATGAACAGAAGAACATATACAACTGAGAAATCTGAATATGGGTAAGAGAATTTGTCTGACAGGAAAAACAAACAATGTCCCATGGAGAAATGCCTTCTTTTATGTGTCTCCCTTGAGAGAGCAAAGTTCTGGATATTAATCAACTCCATGATAATTAGAAACGTGGAAATACAGATCCCAAAGTCTTGAGAGAATCCATATCCTATATGTTTTTTATTTATTCTAATCTGATTTTCTCCAGGGAAAATTGCTCAAGTCATATTTACTTTCACCTGGGTATTGGGCAGTGATGTTCACTCCAGGAGAGAAACTCAGTTATGCTAGAGTTATGTCAACAGCAATATTCTCTACATGTGGATGAATGTGAAAAGGAGGATGATGTCCTAGAGAATGTGAGTAACCCTCTACCTGTCTCATATCACCACATCTTTGTCCAGTAACTACTGTCATCACCAACTTAGTCAGCTACTTCCCTGACTGAGTCACCGTCTCTCCCTTCAGTAGTCCTTTTGGAGGTCTGTCCTCTGCATATTCATTCAAAATAATTGTGTTCATACCACAAGAACAATCAGAAAAA
>NW_026007025.1:134913-142496 GCF_001458135.2 Marmota marmota marmota
ACCTTGCCTTCACTACCAGCATCATGCCCAGCTGTTGTGGAACCTGAGGGGACCATCCAAGACTATCACATCCACCGGCTGTGTCCTACAACTCTACGTGTCCCTTTCCTTAGGTTCCACTGAGTGCGTTCTCCTTACTATCATGGCATTTGACCGCTATGTGGCTGTCTGCAGACCTCTCAACTACACGACTGTCATGCACCCATCATTCTGCAAGGCCCTGGCAGGAAGAGCTTGGCTAAGTGGAGTGGGAAACACTCTGATACAAAGCACCATCACCTGCGGCTTCCTCGATGTGGGCACCGTCGTCTCCACCACTTCTTGTGTGAAGTGCCTGCCATGATCAAGTTGGCATGTGTTTTCTGTGGCTACATTAGTTCTCCTCCTCCTTTCCATGGCATTGATATCTGTCTCCTGTGGATTAATTGCACATTCTGTGATAAAAATTAAGTCATCCCAAGCTTGGCACAAGGCTCTAGGGACCTGTGGCTCTCATCTACTAGTGGTGTCCCTTTATTTTGGGAACAGCTCAGTCATATACATCCAACCACAGAGATCCTTTGGCCACATCCAGGGCATGTTCCTCACACTCTTTTATACTGTTGTGACTCCCACCCTTAACCCCCTCATATACACCTTGAGGAACAAGGATGTGGAAGGAGCCCTGAGGAGACTGCTAATGAGAGAGCAACATTTCTAATGGACGTTTTGTGCTGGAGACTTATTGAAGAGACATAATATTAAATAACCATTCTCTAATGTGCAGTGCATGTGTGGCTGCATTTACATACAGTGTGGCCCACACTGTGTCAAAAAAGAACATTTAGATTCAACTTCTGTAGCACATGAAAACTCACATATGTGTCACAAATATTTTCGCAAATTCTCTCATTAACTATATTTAAAAGGTTGAAGTATATAGAAAGAGTGGAAGACTTTCCCCACACATAAATATATATTTGCTTGCAAACATGATTAGGGAATTAAAATAATATTTAATGTTTGCAAAGTTGAAAAGTATATATTAGTATGAATAAATTATTGTAGTATTTCCTTTTAAGAAGAATTCTCGTAAAACAGTGTTGCAAACATTTTGTACCTATTGTCTCAGTTTTTTTCAAGGAAAAAAATAATAAAACCAAACTTCAAAAAGTGGGAATTTTTGGCATAAAGGGCCAGATCTATGAATCTCCTTAAACTGCTACTGAGAATGCATTATTATTTAACAAGTAATAATTAAAATAATTGTTATAAGTAATTACTAAATAATTTAATAAAATATGAAACATTAGTGTAATATAGTTTCTGCTTGATTCAGGCTCTTCTTGGCAAAAGCTTGCATTCAATTCTATTTAACAGTCACTTGCTTTCTCAAGTGTCTTTGTGGTTGTTGCACATGTGGACTGTGGAGCCACACTGCCTTGATTTAAAGCTTTGTTTTACATACTTGCCATCCATGATTCTCTCTGCCCTTTACCTATTTTTCTCAGTTCAATCAGTTCTTACATATCCAGTATGGATTAAATAAATTAACTCATGCAAAATGTCAGAAAGTCATTCATGGCACTGGTAAATGCTGAGTGAGTCTTAACAATTTGTAAAAATACTCTTCTAAAACATACTTGTGTTCAGGTATCTCCAGAGTCTGCACACACAATTTCTATCATTCTCAACATGTGCTTCATTGGTTAGTGTTTGTTGTTTTGTATTTTATATTGTATGGTATTTAATTTGTTATTTACTGGAAACACTAAAGCCAATCAAAATCTTTCTTTACACTGCTTTGCATCAGCACCAATTTGCACTTCAGTACCAATTTTGACTTTGGAATATGTGTTCTAAAGAATATTGTTGAAATTTTGAGTCACAGTGCTTGGGTTCAAAGCCCAGTCCTATGAAGCTAATTAACTAGGATAGTGTTTAAGTACATACCTATACTATACCAATTCACAGTTTCCTCCACTGTACAAGAGTGGTAACAATAGTTTCTAATTTGCTTGGCTACTGTGATAAGTAAATCTTATCTTCTAGATAAGAGTTTAGCTCAGAGGTATCAATTGTATATTAAGAAAAACCACCCACCTATTGTTAGCTACATCTATATCACTTACACTATTCCAAATTTTGTAGCTCAATTGACCTTACCCATGTAATGATCTCCCTTATAACTTCAATCACTTTCTAATATTTCAACACCTTTTAACTGTGTCCAACCATGCTCTATTTTTTGGTAGCTCCTCTAACTCAGCATAAAATTGGAATACAGATCCTGCATTCTATTTAGATTTCTCTTACCCTTGCAGACATAGGAAACTCTTCTTCAAGCTATCTCTAGTGTTGTCTTAACCCATTTCATCCATCACATTCACATTGGCACTGCCCAAGATAAGATCCTCTATCTTGACCCTAACAAAGATTGAAAATATATAGCTCTGGGCAGGAATGGATGTTGGTGCATCTTTGGTTTGGAGGGAAAACTATAATTTAATGATTGTGAATGCCCTCAATGTGCAGTATATTTTCTGCCTTACAGCCTTTCATACCTGGCCCATGGATGCCTTGTGGGTCTACTTCTAGCTTCCAAGGCACTTAAAATGTTGGTACTTTGTATTTTTAAATTTTCAAACTATTCTCTTGATGACTTATTTTTTCAATGAACGCTTTGATTATTCTAGAAAAATTAAACTCTATTTATAACTATGATATTCTAATTATAAATGCCTCTTAAATCATTACAGAATGAATTCTAAAGTAGCACAATATCTCAGGTTTTCCACCATCTTGATTGAATTTGTATTTTATCTCCTCATTATGATCTCATTTATCCTATTATTTGAGCAGCAATTTCTGAACATTTAGCACTTGATACCATGTCAACTTCTCAAAACCAAAATTAAATCTCACCTCTTCCACAAAGATGTCCTCATTCAATAATAACTTATTTCTCCTCTGACTTGCCATGCCATGTAGTATTAATTCATAAATGTATGAGAAAAAGAGAATCATTCTATTTAAACTCAAATTTACATACTTTGTTATAGTTAGGGGAAAAGAATATAATCAGAAATCATAGGGGATATGCTTAGAAGAGTGAAATGAACCAAATTGCTTAGGGATTTGTATGTTATGTGAAGGAGGCTGGACATTACTACGAGTTCTAGAAGAATATCTTGTTTTGTATAAGATCTTGGGCACCAGAGTCATACCAACCTAGTTCTAACTCCTGAAGTGAGTTCCCTAATTTCCAAATTTATAGAGTTGGAGTAACAGTGCCAATTTCATGATATTAGTGTGAGGAGTGAGGACAACACACATAACAGGCTTGACAAGCGTCTGGCATGTAGCAAAGCTCAACACTCATTTGTCTATTACTGGTGATTTTCCTCAAGGAGCACTATTAAATCAGAAGAAACATTATTCTTGTATGTCTACTGCCCATACCAGGGGCATGGCTCATTCCATGCTCCTGGAGAGCAGCTTTAGAATGACACTGATTTTTCTGGTCATTTTCAGATGGTAAGAGAGGTGACTTTTCTAGTAAAGTATTCTCATACCAATAATTGAAATAGTTGTCACCTGTTTTCAGGCCACAAATATAAGATAGAAAGTAAATAGAAATGAGTATATAACTGAGAAAATCAATAAGGCCAAAAGTACAATTTTGAAAGAATTTAGTAAAATTGGGAAGTGGCAGGCAAAATGGTTCAAGAAAAAATAAAAGAAAGAAAGCCCAAGGAATCATTATCAGTAATAAAAGTAATATAGCCACTCATTATAAATTCTAAATAGAATAAAAATAATCAGTGAGCATTGTGAACCACTGCATACTTCAGAGCAGGAACATATTTTCAGACACTTTGGGACTCATTTGGATCAGGAAGGGATTTTAGCCTGGCAGGCATTGAGTGTGGGGTGTTTGACAGAAACCCAGGAGGGTGTACAAACCAGAGAGAGAGAGAGAAGGAGGGAGGGAGGGAGAAAGGGAGAGAGAGAGTGTGAGAGAGAGGGAAAGAGAGACAGAGAGAGAGAGAGAGAGAGAGAGAGAGAGAATCTGAATGAATTAAAGAAAGACATTAGGGAGGGGGGATAGTAGAGGATAGGAAAGGCAGCAGAATACAACATACACTAGTATGGAAGTAGGTAAAAAAGTGGATATGTAACCGATGTGAATCTGCAATATATATATAGGGTAAAAATGGGAGTTCATAATCCGCTTGAATCAAATGTATGAAATATAATATGTCAAGAACTTCATAATGTTTTGAACAATTAAAAAGAAAAAAGAAAAAAAAAAGAAAGACATTAGAGGAAAGGAAAGGAGTGTAATCCAGCATGGGGACAGATGTGCATATAGTAGGAAGACTTTCCAAGGTAGAAGTATGCTATGTCAGGAAACAGCAGGGTATTTCCTAGGAATAGGAATTGAGCCCAAGGGAGATTACAAAACTTTTCAGTAATTTCAGCATAGGTAAATTAATCAAACTACAACCTTGTGGTTTGAGATTACAAGAATTTATTGATCAATTAGTAAATCATTACTGTGATGATGCTATGAACATATAGCTTTTTTCTTTCATCATTGGATGTACAATCATCTGGCAAGGATGTCTGTGGATGGTGTGATAGTGGTCACCTGTCTTCTTTTCCACATGAGTGATTAATTATTACAGTATCATCTAATAAAAAAAATTACTGTTTCTATTGATCTGAAATGCCAAATTTGTCTAAAAGGACCTACCTTTGTCTACTGCCCATATCGACCATGATTCATTCTATTCATAGTTTACAAAAAATTTTAATTATTTTTGAGAACCTTGAATTTTATCAAATACTTGATTTTGGATTTAATGATATGATTATTTGAGTGTTTCCCCTTGATTTTCTTATTTTGGTGAAATATACTTACTCATTTTTTAGGTTCTGGAATAAATTCAATTTGGGTAATGAGTATAATTGATTTTACAATTGCTTTCACAAAATTTCCCTTGCTTTTTACCAAATTTATACTTCCCTAGGACAAGTATTTGAATATTTCTTTTTTTTTTATTTTTCAAAGGTCTGATATAAAGATTTTGTAGAAATCAATTTGAAAAAAACCTGGATACTTGAACAGTTATGATACATAAAATCTCCCAATGATCTATAAACAAACTAATATGGTCAAATTTACTAGTTATCAGGGGAGTACAAAGTTTAAATTGTAATGAGATATCCACTACATGCTAGCAGATGGCTAAAATTAAATGAACATAGAACATTAAGTGTGGGTATAGATGCAGAGCACTTGGGATTCTCACACCACCTGTGGTGTGTAGATGTTTATACAAGTTTTCAAAGTAAATGGTATTTACTAAAGCAGAATATATGTGTACTTAGTTTATGGCTAACCATTCTTTAAAAGCAATACTTACATTTTTATTTTCTGAAAGATATATGCAAATTATTCATACCAGCATTGCTCATAAAAGTTAACCCTAGATACACTTAAATGCCTGTCAATACTATTATGGGTAAATATGGTATGGCATATTCACACAAAGAAATACAATGCTGCTATAAAATTTGTGATTTACTGTATAAGCACCTTAATGATTAAATCTCACAAAGACAATGTTGAATGAATGAAGGCAGAGACAAAAAAAGTAATGTATTGTGTTTGTATACAGTTCTAAAATTATAATAATGGTTACATGAGGACAAGTAAAAGTATTATATAAAAATGAATTGAGGGCTGTTCTAGAGTGTTCCTGTGTTTTATTTCTCAGTCAAGATGTGTTCACAGTATAAAAATTGAGCAACTTGCATCTTTATAAACTGTTTACTTTTCTATATGAATAACTTATTTTAAGAATCAATAGCCTTTTAACAAAAATCCAGATTCTGTTGAAGATTATGAATTTTTCAGTCCTGGGACTTGATGCACAGAAAATTGATCAAGTGAACTGAACAGTTGTTGTTTCCTTCAGATTCTGTATGTGCTTGAAGTTTGTCTAAGTTTCTGCTACTCTTTTAGAACTTAGTGCAGGTCTTAGCTAAATGTTGGTTGCTATCCATCATTACATTACTGCAATTGTTTTCTCAGACCTGATCCTCTCTGTCATTAATATCATCTACCTAGAACCTGAATGTGCATGAGTTTTTCCTTGGACTCTAAAATATTTAAAGAAGGATTAATAGACCTAGACAAAATGAAGCTCACCTCCTCTATTGAGCCTTGAAGAAAAGCATGAAGGATGGGATGAGTATGAGTAAGTTTACAGCCTAACCTTCTAAGTTCAGCATCTGAGCACACTTATAGACAGGTTTTGTTGCCTGCTTTTTTTTTCTTTCTCCTTTCTCAAGATGAGTCATAATTCATTATTTTTCCATTTTTTTGTTGTTTCTGGAACCTGGATATTAAAATATTATGTTGTAGTACTCTGGGTGCTGACACTCCCTAACACCCTATGACTTGCTATTGTTTATTGTTTGTTTGATTCTTTAATAATTTAATAATTTCCTAGACTAATTCAGTAAACTCTGTCTACCTGGTTGTGTAAAATCTCTGATGTTCCTGATAAATTCTGCTTTTTTTTTTTACCTTGAAATCTTATCTTACTTAGGGTCAGTTCTGTTTAGTATTCAGCAAATGATTGGTCAGAGGTTGTGTTTAAAGTGTTCACCTCTTGTTGAATAAATGGGAAGCTTGGAGACTGCCTTCACTGTTTGGAGAGTTCATGAGTTTGCTAGGTAGTCAGCCAGGGTCTAGTAATATACAAGTTCTCATTCTGGTTACTTCTTAGAGAGGATAGCTCTTTTGCAGAGACTTTGGAAAACTAGGTAGAATTTTGGTTTCAGTGGGATGTTCTTTGAGATTTTTCTCTTTAGGTTTCACACTAGTCTGTTTTAATAAGGGTTTTATGCATAACTGTTAGTGTCCAGTAATCTTAGCTGTTTTGACAATAGACTGGGACACTTATTTATTTTATTCAGCCATTTAAAAAATTTATTTTAATTCATATACATTCATAGTAGAATGCATTTTGTCACATCATATATAAATGGAGTATAACTTCTTGTTCTTCTGGTTGTACATGATATATATATATGAGTTATATAGGTCATGTAATCATATATGCACATAAGGTAATAATGTCTGATTCATTCTACTATCATTCCTACCCCCATGCCTCCTGGACTGGGAAATTTGAAAATATTCTGTAGAATTAATATTTCCTATGCTACTGGGACCCTAAGTTAATCTTTACAAAACTTCTCCAATTATTTTTGGTAACAAGAAAATATCACTTTATCAGTTATCATCACTAAGTCAATTTCATAATCAAAAGCCCTTAACTTCATGAAAAATTAATCATATTTCTTTACCTAACTGAAACCTATTCTGGGATGGTGGTCTTTAGAGTGTGCAGGACCTATTGCTACATTTTCTGTATTTACCAGCTTCCAACTTCTATGTTATTTCCCACTGTTTCTAGGTTCCCTCTGGTTCCTTTGTGGTTGAAACGAGGAGAAAGAAGATGTGAAGAGTGAGAATGGTCATATTTAAGTAGCAGAGTGACATGCTTTTATATCTTTTCCTCTGC
>NW_026007026.1:0-4404 GCF_001458135.2 Marmota marmota marmota
TTTAGAAATGATTTTTATTTAAATTTGAGTTAATTCAAGAGTCACCTAGAATAGGAAGGACATACGTAACAAAAGATCATGCATAGTCATCATCTTAAAATATATTTTCTATCTTTAGAAATATTTTTAAACAGACCCAGCTATCCACTCCTTAGTATATATCCAAAGGAATTAAAATCAGCATACTAAAGTGATGGAGCCACATCAGTGTTGATAGCAGCATAATTCACAATAGCTAAGCTATGACACCCACATAAGTGCCCTTCGACAGGTGAGTAAAGAAATTGTGGTATATATACACGATGGTAAATTACTGAACCATAAAGAAGAATGACTTTATTACATTCACCTGTAAATGGATGGATCTGGAGAACATCATGCCGAGTGAAATAAGCCAACCCCCCAAATGTTCTTGCTTATATTTGGATGCTAACCTACAAAAAGGGGTGGGGGACAGAGTCAAAGTTCAGTGGATTAGACAAAGGGGAATGAAGTGAACAGAAGGAGGATAGGAATAGGAAAAGACAGTGGAATTAATCTGATATAACTTTCCGATGTACATACAAAAATACACCAAGATAAATTTTACCATCATCTACATCTACAAGTCTGGAACTCTAATAACAACAAGATATTCCATGCTTGTATAAATATATCAAAACAATTTACTGTCATGTATAACTATAAAGGACAAAAAGAAAAGAGGGAAATTATATCAAACATGTATCCAAGCTGGAATCTGAAGGCCAGAAGTCTGAATTGATGTCTGTGTTCTTACTGCTACTAAGCATCCCAAGACTATATATGAAGGAAAGAGCTTTGGGGAGCTGTTCACTTTCTCCTGAAATCTAAGAATTCCTTAGGGTTTGGAGATACCTGTCCATTGTGGGAATTTTTATAGGGAAGTGCCTCTGCTTCAGGAGCCAAGGGAGCTGTGGAACATGCCTCTCAGGTATATTAACTCATGCATATGATGAAGGTCCTCATATGAAGGTGTCTACAACTCAGTCCCTCCTGCCTCTTTCCCTTCCCTTTTTGTATACTGAGCTCCAAACAGAAAAGGGAGAAAGAGGACAGATTTTGCTTTACATGTACGGTAGATGAAATATCTGGATTGAATATTCTCATACACGTCACTTTTTATCCTAGAGTTTCCTGATAGATGGGGTTGTTTCTACCTTCACTCAAGAAACTCAAGAAGAGTATATGATTGTAATAGGACTGTTTATGAAACTGATAATGTAATTGGCGTTTATATTGCTGGCATTGATTGAATTGCTTTAATTTCAACAATCTGCTTGAATGTACTTTGATAAATACAGTATTTTTAAAGAAATATTTTCAATATTTAATAGCACCACTAAATCTCAAAACAATTTTAAATGCACGTTTTTCTTTAGGATGGATTTATATTGTATTGTTTCTGTAACACTCCCATAAATCATTTATATTTTAGATCCTGATTTAACATCACAATCATTTTTCTGCCTCTAAGAAACTTCTTTACAACTAAGTTAATTCATCTTTGTTTAGTTATGTTTTTATAGGTTAAATGGCCTCTTTTTATTTGACAAATTAAGCACTTGAGAATTTATTATTGGGTCTTGGTTTTAATGGTGTGATTTCACTGCAGTTCTCTCTATGCTCATATAAAAGATGAATAGCTTTGAGGTTTGAAATGTAAGGTTGAAAAGTTAAAAGGGGTGTTCATGTGATCAGGTAAAGCATTCATAAATATGTTTGATAAAGTGAAAAATCATACTTCAAGGTTTTGCAATATAAAGATAATTCTTATTATACAAATTATTGGGGAATCAAAATTAATCATTTTATATATAATATTATATTGATTTATTATACCTAGCTTAATAATTGCACAATATAATGATAAAAATTTGTTATGGTTTATGTTAATAGAGAAATAAATGAGGATTTTTTTCAGATAACTAGGCCAAAATTACTAAAAATGCTACATATGAGATAACCCTATGTCACACAAATATGTATCATGAACTAAATTTTATTTATTATGCCTCATGAACTGAAGAAATCAACATATAATTAAACCCATGCTTAGAAATGGATCCAGGACTAAAGGGTGAGAACAATGACTATAAAGCCTTATTCACTGAAGTATAAACACAGAGTATGCAAATCCTCTCTTTAATAAACTCCTTCCTCCTATGTCAATATTAGATGATCAAATACTTCTATGCTTTCAAATAGGGACATAGTAATATAAAGTTATGACAGTTCAATTTATGTTTTTATCTATCTATCTATCTATTTATTTGTAATATTAAGTATTTAAATCAGGGATGCTTGAAATAAATTCCAATCCCTATTCATTTTTTTATAATTTTGAAACTAGTTCTCACCAAATTGCTGAGGCTGTCCTGGAAATTTGGATCCTCCTGCCTTAGCCTCCCAAGTCATCGGAATTGCAAGCCTGTGCCACCATTTCCAACTGATTTTTCAACTTTATGGTGGTTTAACAATGTACCCATATAAACATTTTATTTTTCACTTTTCGTAATCAATAAATTACATAAAATATCCAACACACTATTAAAAGTACAGCTTTGTGTTAAAATGGTTTTTCCCACCAGAGTCTAAGTTGAGCAAATGTAAGAAAGACCAGGCTAAATCCATGATGTTGGTTAAGTATAGTAATTTCACTTTTATTGATATTTTCAGCTTATGATCAGTTCAGGAGTAGGTAATTCCATCAAAATCCAAGGAGTATCTGTAGAAATTATCATTCATGTATTTAATAAACATTTTCTATGTGCCAAGGTGATATGTTGAAAACTTTAAAGGGGTTATTTTATGCAATATAAAAATAAATCCTATTGCTATTCCCACTTGAAGGGAAGAAACTGAGGCTATGGAAATTAAAGAGACTAACTATAAGTCATCAAGTTGCTTGATCATCTACCAATTTTATTTTTAGAATTTTTTTAGGAACCTCCATATTGTGTTCCATAATGGCTCCAAAATTGACATTTCTACTAGCAATGAATAGGAATTCAATTCTCCACTTCTTCACCAACACTTGGTATCCTTTATATTTTTTATGACAGTCATTTGAACACATTAGGAGATTTCTCATTGTGGTTTTAACTTGCATCTTTCTGGTGATAAGAGATATTGATTTTTTAATATATCTATTGGCTATTTGCATGTCTTATTTTGGGAAATGTCTGTTAACATCCACAGAACATTTTTCAAGTTGAGCTATTTGTTTTCTTGATATTGAATTGTTTGATTTCCTCATATATTTTGAATATAAACCCCTAATCATATGTATGGTTTGCACAAATTTTATTCTATTCTGTAGGTTCTTTTCATTCTGTTGATTATTTCTTTAGGGGTCTTAAAGCTTTTTAGTTTGATGTAATTTAATTTGTCTGTTTTTGTTGTTGTTATTGTTATTAGTTTGTGTGTGTGTGTGTGCATGCGCACATGCTTTGGGAGTCATTTCCAAAAACATTTTGCCAAGACGGATGTCTAGAACACATTTCAACAAGTGTTTTGTATTGCTTTTACAGTTTCTAATCTTACATTTAAGTGCTTAATCCATTTGAAATCAATTTGCATTAGAGGTGTGATAAAGGTAAAATATCACTTCTTGCAAATGGATCTCTGGGTTTGTGAACAAGATTACTTAAAGAAAGAGCCTTTTCTTGGGAGTTTCATCAAAAAGGAGCTGAATGTATGTACTTGTTTCTGGCCTCTGAATTCTGTTCATAGTTTTATATGTGCCAGTACCATGATTTGTAGACTATTTTAAGGTCAGATAGTATAATGCTTCCTGCTTCATTGTTTTGTTTAAAATTGCTTTGTGTGTTTGGCATTCTTTGTGGTACTGTGCAAATTTTGAGTTTTTTTTATTATTGTTGTTTTGTTTGCTTTGTTTGTATGTGAAAAATGCCTTTGAAATATCGATAGAGATTGTATTACCCTACATATTATTTGGAGTAGAATGGACATTTCAATAATATTATTTTTTTCAGTTCATAAACATGAGTTATATTTCCATTTATTTGTGATTCTTGAATTCATTAATATTTTATAGAGCTCACTGTAGACATTTTTTACTTCCTTTATTAATTCCTATTTCATATTTTTTCATATAATTATTATGTTGTCATTTAAGAAAAGTTTCACTAATGTGTTAATATTTCAGCGAAGTTGTTGCAATAGGTTTAACAGGAGAGAGACACACTGTAAGAGGCTATAATATAAAAAAGTTTTATTCAATTAAAATATTTCACAGACCTATGGGATTTATTAAATAACTATCACAACCAGAAAAGAAATTACATCTGAAAGATTAAATCCAGTATTAAAACCTACAATATCCCTGAAAGGAAAACTTTTTTTTTTCATTTTATTTTTTTT